>NC_056745.1:1186715136-1186785136 GCF_019279795.1 Protopterus annectens
ATTATTATGCAAGTAAATATGTGATTAGGCATTGGAAAGCATGAATGATTGCATAGTCAGAATGATATTACCAGAGTGCAGGTTCAAGTTTCAGAGGAGGTATTTAATTCTTTTAAGTTGTGGTTGTGTATGTTTCATAATATGCATACCACACTATATATATATATATATATATATATATATATATATATATATATATATATATATATATAAATGGGAGCCTTTCATTTGTTCGAGCTTTCAAATGTTCGAAACTCATATGGCCGACACCATATTAGCTAACGTTTAAAAGGCCAACAAATTATAGCGGAGATCCCGCTACAGTGCAGGACTGGAAGATTCCCCTTTCCTGCACTGTAGTGCAATCTCGGAGTGAGAATATTTAAGTAGCAGGGGGTGTGGGGGTGTACCCCCCACATGGGAGTGCAGGGGGGGCTTGCCCTCCTGCATAACACAGTTTTACTGTGTTTACAGGTAGGTAAATGGTGCTATTTCAAGATGTCGGTGTTTTGGACTGTCGATCATATGGTGTCGTCCATATGAAAGTTGGCATTCTGAACAGTCAACATTCTGAAGTAGACCTATATATATATATATATATATATATATATATATATATATATATATATATATATAGATCTAGTACTATTGAACGAAAGTTCAATAGTCCAAATCCACAATACCCGAACGCACTTTAATGAAAGCGCTTTCACCGAAAAAGCTCTTTTGTTAAAGTCCGTTAAAAAAAAAAAACAATAAATCTTCTTTTATGCAGGGGATCAAGCCCCCCCCTGCACCCCCCACACCCCCCTACTTTTATATTCTCACTCCGAGGTCGCACTACAGTGGGAAAAAGGGAATTCTCCCTTAACCGCACCGTAGTGCGACCGGCACAGCCAGCATACATAACCGAAAGTGCTGCTTCGATGAACAGCACTTTCGGTTATGTATGTTCAGTGATTTCTGCTTCGGCAGACAGTGCCGTTGGGGATCTGTATGGATCCCATATATATATATATATATATATATATATATATATATATATATATATATATATATATAAATATATATATATATATATATATAAAAAACTAGAAAATGGTGTGAAAGAGTGGCAAAAAGCACAAATAACAGAAAAAAACACTCTGCAAACCGATATCCTACGACCACTGTAGTAGCAAACAAATTTATTTAAACAGTCACAAACCAAAAATCCACAACAATAATAATAATATTATATATTATATTTTATATATATATATATATATATGTATATATATATATATATATGTGTGTGTGTGTGTGTGTGTGTGTGTGTGTGTGTGAAATGCACAATTTATTATCAATGTCTATCGAGTTGTTACACATTAAAAGTTGTAATAACTTTGACAGTGAGTCAGTTTCTGAACTTATTGATATTTTTATTTTGCTTTCAATGAACTGTCGTGTTTGTAGGGATAACCAATTGTCTTACTTAACATTATAGCTAGCTAGAAGAAAGTTTGCTGAGTGAATCTTGCTTTTATCTAGAAATTGATACCAAAAGTTTAGGTTATTATCTTTAAAATTTAACATTTTGCATAAATTAAAGGACTCTAAACAGTCGGGAGTGTACACAATGTGAAATATACGAAAAAATACTTGTTTAATATTTTAATTACTTTCTATTACACTTTTAAAGGTACTAACGATTTGATTCATTTCATAAGTGAAACGATTAAGCTTCTTGTTATATAAACAATAATCTTGTAGTACCCAATACACTTTACTAATGCCTGACAAAGAGTTTATTTGCACTTCATAGTTACTACTAGATACTATATGAGTTTCATGTAATTGTTTCCAGCTTGAAATATAATCTTAGGAAAGCCAATTCCATTGTTATTTCAGCCTCTTGCATGCCAATTATAAGCTATCCTTGGTTTTTGAGAGAACCAAAGAAACATAAGTAATGCAGTATTTATTTGCTTGAAAAAAAATTTTTGGCAGAATTAAAATCAGGGATTGTACGTAGAATAAAACCTTGGGTAAAATAACCATTTGTATCAATGTGAGTCTATCTTCCATGGTAAAAAAAACATTTTATTCCAATTATTAATTAATTTGGTTATAGTGTTTAATAGAATAGTATAATCTGAAAGTACCATCTCTTTCCAAGTGGGTTTTTATACTAATCCCCAAATATTGTATTGTTTTATTTTCCCATTTAATGTTTTTATAATCTTGCAAGTTTTTATTAATTCTCTCATTGATTAATAGTCTTTCAGTTTTACCCTTGATTGAATTTTAATCCTGAAATTTTTTCAAAATATAGATTGATTTTGATGATAAAATGTAAAGAAGAATCTATATCTTCACTTGTTGAAAGAATATCATCTGCAAACAGTTGGATTTTTGAGCAGTGTTCACTATTTAAAGAAAATCCTTTTATATTAATATAATTTCTTATATAATTAGCAAAAGGTTCTATTGACAGAGCAAACAATAAGGGTTACAGTGAGCAGCCTTGTTTTGTACCTTTTAAAATTTTAAATGATGGACTATAAATATGAACCAAGTTTAACATAGGCTTGGGAATCATTATATAATATTTAATTAAATTTATTAAATCCAGAGAAAAATGATATCCTTTAAGTATTTTGTGCAGATAAGACCAGCTAATAGAGTCAAAGGCTTTATCAATATCTAAGCTAATAGTAGTGAATTGCTTTTTGATCTTTTTAGCAATATCAATCAATGATGATTTAATAATATTGTCTTGAATTTTTCTATGTAATATAAAACCTGTTTGATCATAATCTATTAAATTAAGTAGGATATTATTCAGTCTCTTAACCAATATGGACATAAATATTTTATAATCAATATTTAACAAATAGATAGGTCTATGGGAGGAACAAAGTTACAAATTGTTACCTTGTTTTAAAGTAGGGGAAATCATAGAATATTTCCAAGAAGATGGAATTTTCAATTCATCTTTAATCATAGAAAATTTATTTAACAGTATTTTTAAAGTTGAATCTAGGAAAATTGCATATATTTCTGAAATCATTCCATCTAGACCTGGGGCTTTATTATTTTTCAAATTTTTAATTTGGTCTTTCAATTCCAATAATGATATTGCTTTATCTAGTATATCATTTTGTTGTTTTGATATTTTATTTATGATGTTGTTTTGAAGAAATTTATCAATTATATCCTCATTCTCTAGAGGGAGATTTTTATCATAAATTGATTTATAATATGTTCTAAATGCTTCTAATGTACCCTTTAAATCAGTTGTTTTTTTGTGGAATTATTATCTGTGTATTTAATTTTATTGATACATTAAAGTTATTGATTTGTTTAGTTCTGATAGCCAACTTATATAAATGTTTAGGATTTACAGAATAAGACTGTAACTTAAGTCTTTCCAGATTAATTGAAACTTTGTGATTTAATATTTTTAAGTATTTTTGGTTTAAATTTGATCATTCTGAATGTGTGACCTTATCATTAGGTTTTAATATTGATTTTAATGTATCTATTTTAGATGCAGTTCTGAATATCCCATTCTTTCCATTTTAGAAGATACCAATTATTTATTCTACCATAAAGGTAGGCTTTTAATGCATCCCATAATATGATGCCTTCTACTTCACCATTTTATTAAGCTCCAATCTTTAAAACTGTTAATTTTTATTATGTAAGCCAGAATTCTTTGCAATAAAAAGTAAATCATCATTTCTTAAGCTAAGATTGAAAGTAAGGGCATTATGATCAGTAAGTGGACATGACATTATTAAGACTTCATGTAGCTTGAGTATAAGTTATTCAAAATGAAAACCTTATCTATGTTCATTTGGGTGATGACTCTAAATGAGTAATGGCTATAATTAAGGGAATTTGCCATTCTCTGATCATAAATATCTCTAAGATTCATTGAGGTTATAAAATGATAAATTTTTTTGGATTGTGCTGTTATTCTAAGTTTGTTACCTCTGGAAGTATCTATGTCTGATAATAAACAGTTAAATCTCCAGCTAAAATGATTTTGCCTCTGATATGTAAGGTTATACTGTCTACGTATTTCTGTACATGTCTAGTACCCAGACCAGGTATCCAATAAGAATTAATTAAATTATAACATTTCTTATTAATTTCTAATACTGCCAAATAATGTTCCATCTTTATCAGAAAAAGTACTAAGAATTTTAGGCATAGTGGGAGAATTTTTCCACAGCATAAGAGTACCTCTCCTTTTAAGTCTGCAACAAGACTCAGCAAGAATTGAAAAAACATTAAAGGACAATTTATCTAAATCTTTTTTTTTTTAGTAATGTGTCTCTTGTAAAAATATAATATTTGCTTTGTGCATTTTAATAAACTTAAGTAAACTGGCTCTTTCCATATTATTATTAATGCCATTGACATTAAGTGAAAGACACATATACTAGCACGTGAGTGAGGCAAATGTAGAACATCTGTAATATGGCTTTAAATACATTGACTTGCAATGACCTTTAGAACAACTTATCATGGATGAAACAAAGTTTTTAACTTTTGATTTTTGAAACAAATTTCTATATACAAATACACATATGGAACAATGTGTTCCTAGTTTGATTAAATGATTAATCAAACCACTCACTATCCACATGTCACACTCCAAATACTTTATCATCAGCTTCTAACCATTTTTGAGTCCACTGTTCTCCATTATCACCCTTATTTTAATTCAATGAATGTACAATGCTATGAGAATGCAATGAGGATTATCCACCAGTTATTGTAATATAATTTCAGTTAAAAAGACCTGTCATCTTCACTGAAAATACCAAATCATAACTCTGAATTGTCTTTGATTTTTGCCTCATATAAGTTCTCTGCACCTTGTAAAAAGCTATGCTTCCAATGAAGAGGACAGTCACTGAACTCATCTGAGTTCCAAACTTTTTCAGAAAATTTGTGCTAATGCACATCCTATTATTTTGTCAAATGTCACAAGTGAATGACAGCAGCATTTAAACTGGCCTCGATCTGAAACCTTTGCCTCTCATTATGTTCAGCTTTGCTCCTAATTCTTGAACAAGAGATTGAAGAGCTTTGACAGTAGTCACAGCTGCAAATAACAAAATGCAATCTTGGGAGCCAAACACAAAAACTCTATATGAAAAATAACTGAAACAAGACCTGCCTGGAAATGGTCTACTGTACTGTGATCAGTGTATGAATACCCCGGTAAACAAACTGGCGATAAAGGAAAACACTGGACTGAGTGTTACTCGTTTTCATATTCACAGATGTGAGTTATGCTCAGTCAAGTGTTCTCCATTATTACCCATAAAATAAAATTCAGACTAAATATTGGAATGATTCTTCATCTGTTTTCATTTGATTGGGGTAGCTGACCAGTAGTGGAATTGTTCTGATTGATGTTGAAGTAGCAATGCTGCTTATTTTTGGCATTAGTGGATTTGATTGTTTAAAAACGATCATAATCTTTTGTGGAAAGACTGATATGAGTCTGGCTGGAAATGCATGAGGGTTATGTTTGATTGCAGTGTGGTACTAAGATGTGATCTTTACACAGAGAGCTTTTATTTGAAAATTAATTGTGCATCCATATAAACAGAAATCCCATTGTCTACCCATCTGGTGGTGTCACTATTTTCTGCATTATGGTAGTAACGTTATTGATGCAGTACTAGGTGTTGGTCTTAATTACATAGGAGCTTCAAGTGATTTTTAGAATTTAATTTGATGCTAAAACAATGATAACCTCTGGTGAATTATATGTTCTGTTTTTTTGTTTGTTGGCAATTTATAGTATTCATTATAGGGACACTTTTGACTGATAACTTCTATTTTGTCTTGTTAATGTTAAAATGAAAAGCAGGATGTAGGAGCAGATTAATTACATTCAGAGTTACTTTCAGTGGGGAACAGCTTCATTATTATATTATTTTTTAGCTTGGCACTCTGTATTTTTAGGAGTGTAATGGAAGCATAGTCTAAACGTGGATATCGAAGGTAGGTATGAATGTTCCTGAAAGGTGGTTGGATCCTGCTATAAATCTTTTTACATAATAAGTCTAAATGTACATATTGATTAACCTTTAGCTTCTCCTGCTTGTAGTAATCTTACTATCCAGAAACACAAGATAATGAGACTGGCAAAACCTTGTGATTTAAGCATTTTATGTTATCTTATTGTGAGATGGTAATATTTCAGAAAGTCTTTTTTTTTGTGATATATTATTTGTCCAGTTTCAATTATGTATGATGTATATATACATCATATATATTTTTATTTGATGGATTCAACACATAATGAGATCTGGTAGTTGGGTGCCTTGTTGTGGTTGCTTCTACATATTATGGCACTGGGATTCTGCATTAGTGATTTTTAGTTGTTTCAGAGTATAAACATGACATAGTTAGTGAGATGAATAGATGAGGAAACACAAGTCCCTGAATTATAAATGAATTAATAGCACTGCTATTCATTCAGTTTCATAGGTCATTATACCCCTATTGAAGTAAAAGATTTAAGTATTGTTAGTCAATTAATTTGGGCCAAATATTTAAACATATAACTATAATGCTGAGAGTTTTATCCATTTGAAAAATTATATTCGATCATGATAGTCTTGTCATTCCACACAGTATTTATTCTTGTAAAGCAACATATTTCTTAACATAATGTCAAACTGTGCATATCATAGTCTTCATATTATTTAGGTATAGTCAGTGCTATATTTGTGATTCTGCCCATCTAAACTTATTTTAATGAAATACAAATACTTATATAATCTTTAGGACTACAGACACAAAGAAACATAAACAGGTAACAAGCTATATTATTGCATAAATTAAAAATATAAACTTTTCAGAAAATGTCTTATTACCTTATGACATAAATATAAACAGAAGATACAAGAATGATAGAGTAATGTGGCAAATTAGACAAAATTATTAGAATGAGAGAAATGCTTCAAAGTTATTTTATGTTACAGTTTACAAATATCTGAGACTCACACTCTGATAGATACATATCATTTACATGACTACTTGAAATGAAACAACCAAAAAAATGATATATGGTTTATGTGATTTTTTTTCTTTCTTTTGCAATGGCATTAGTTAACATTCACATACTTATTTAGGACTGTAACGTCAACTATGCTAGGAAATAAATAATTGCAAACATACAAAAAATTGTAATGTGCAGACTACATGCATTAACAGTTCTGCTTTGGGATGTTTTGAAACTTCCAAAAACACACAAACCATGATGAATTCCATAGGAATAAAATGCTTGAGAGATTAATATCGTACACAGAAAAATAGACTCTACGTTGTTTAATTTATAAATACAGCACAGTATTTCCTATGATTTTCTATAAGTAGATGAACCCTTTGTGACAATAATATTCGGTATTTCCAAGATATATAGAAGTAGTTGACAATTTCCCCCACCCCCACCCAAGACTCATAATTGCTGCTGCTATACTGAATATCCATTCTTTAGCCATTTTTACTGACAGCAAAGTCAAACAATTTTACATGAAGTTCCCCTACATGATAAGGGATTTATGGGCTTTCCTAGACAACTTCAAACAAGAATAATACGATGACAATATTATATTTGCTAACATTGATGTAGTAGACCTGTTTTCAGTTATACCACATCAGGAACGTTTACAATGGTTTCATGAGGCATAAAATGAATGAGAGTTGCTTCAGAGCACAAATATACAAGTAATATTAAACATCATGGATACAATACTTTGCAATAACTTTAATATGATGAAGGAGAAGGAAGAAGTACAGAACTAACTCAAAAAATAAGCCACCCTGGTGGAATCAAAACATCAATAGGCTGTATAACAGAAGGAAGAAAATTATGGCAAAAATTATGAGGTGCAGCACTCAGCAGGATAAAAGCACTCTCATCAAACTAAACAAACAACTCCAAGGACAAGTAAAGTCAACCAAAGCCAAATTTGAGGTAAATTTGGCCTCCCATGCCAAGGACTGTCACAAGTCATTCTTTAGCTATGTCCATAACCCCAAAGGCAATACACAATTGTGTGCAGAGCTCTTTGCAAATGGAGCCACCTACACTGAGCCAGAAGATATAGCAAACCTACTGACCAACAAGTTTAGTTCCAACTTTACCCCTTTCTTCCCTGAAACCTTGCCTCAGAAAATACCATCAAATATAACTCCACCTACTTTCACTAGGGAACAAGTCCTTAAGGCATGCTCTGTACGGCCGAAACACTGCATCAATGGGCCCAGACAATATCTCAGGATGCCTTCTAAATAGCATAAAACATGATCTATCAGGCTGTCTGGAATAATTATTTAACAGCAGCCTCCAAAAAGGCTTTGTGCCTCATGAATGGAGAACAGCACAGCAACAGTCATTCTTCTACACAAAGATGGGCCATCTACACACCCTGGAAACTACAGATCCATAAATCTCACTAGACTCATATCCAAACCATGGAAAGGATTATCATGGAAATGATCAATAATGACATAGGAAACCTCCAAACACTGGACCCAACCAAATTTGGTTTCATCAAGGGCAAGTCATGCCTACTCAACCTGATGGACTTCTTTGAAAAGGTCACCAAAGCAAAGGATAAAGGCAAAATGGTTCACACTGCCTACCTTGACTTGGCCAAGGCATTTGACAAAATACCCCACTCAGGCATTGTTGACAAACTTAAGAGGTTAGGTGCAAACCCTTATGTCACCTAGTGGATAGCCAGCTGGCTCACAAACAGGACTCAGGAAGTTAGAAATGGGGAGGCCACCTCTATAAAGAGGCCAGTCACAAGCGGAGTCCCTCAGAAATCGATCTTGGGACTGCTCCTTTTTGGCATTTGCTTCTTTAAAGTCAAGGCCAATGTGAATGTCCTCTGGTTGACTACATTTGAAGATGATTGCAGATCAGAAGCTGTCATTAAATCACCACAAATGTTCTCCAGGAAGAACTGACAGAAACAAACAACTGGTGTCAGAGCCATAGACTAAAACTAAATGCCAAGAAATGCATAATAGTATCCTTCAGGAAGTCATCCACCCCTGGTAACTATCATATTCACAACACACCCTTAAGAACTGACCCTGTAGTCAGGGACTTGGGGATACATATAGACGGTAATCTAGCCTTTGACCATCACATGCCAACAGCAGTGAGGACATCATTCTATGTTGTGCAATTTATAAACAAAGGTATAGCATCTAGGTCCAAGGAACTCATTGTTCCACTGTATTTGGCATTCATCAGACCTATCATTGAGTACAATGCCCCCTTTGGAATGTACCTAACCAGGGATATCCAACAAGTGAAACATCCACAAAGGTTCCCCACTAAAAGAATTCAGGGCATAAGTAATATGTTCTATGCAGACCACCTCAAGGCCCTATCCTTGTATTCTGTCTCTTACAGGCTGTTGAGGGGAGATCTATATCTGGCATACAAGGCATTGTCAGACCTTGCTCTGATGGACCTGATGCATATCCACAAAACAAACAGAACCAGAATTACCCATTCTAAAGACTTAAACATTGCCTGTGATATAACTAGGACCTGCTGGAGATACATGTATGCATCAGAGAATACCCCTTTTCTGAAACAGGCTACCCATCCATGTGAAGCAGAATTCTTCCCTAACCCAATTCAACTGTAACTTGTAAAATTGGATAGGGAACAGGAAATTCATACCTGGTTTGGCATCTGTGTCTCTAATGGACACAGGCAGCCTGTAAATGGTTCATCTCCCAGGCCCCTGCTTGAAAATGTTTCACCTCCCAAGCCCCTGCTTACACTTGCCAAGGGTACCAGAACTTGTCAGAGATTTGGGATGCATGGCTAGTCTTAAAAAGCCTAGTAAACACATATGAACCTATAACCTATAATATAGGTAGGTAAGCAGGGTAGCTATGGAAGCTGCCTGTGCTCCTGTCTTTACCAGCCTTGTGTTATGGTACTAGGAAAGGGTTTATACTTTTTTCTGTTTTCTCAGCCAAGTGCAGGATTTATCAGCATTACCAGGATGACATTTTTGTCATATGGCAAGTCAGAGAAAATGAATTATATGAATTCTTGGGATGCATTAATGTCTCAATGCCATTTTTTAAGTTTTCATACAGTATTTCAAGAACGGGTATTAAACATCTGCATGTGTATGTACTGAAAAAGATTTTGTATGCAAAAAGTTTATATCAAATGTATATCATATGCCTTTGTTTTCTAATACATGCCTACAATACATCAGTCATCCAATGCATCAGAAAAAAAGCCTTATTAAAGGATAAATTCTAAGGATACTAATACTGGTGTCAGAGGATGATGTTTTAGCTACTGAAATAGAAAAGGTGATAAATATGTTTCAGGACAGGGTTACCCTCTATAACTTTTACATGATATAAAGAGACAAGTGTTGAAAGACAGACCCACCAGGCACAAAGTACTTTTGTTTGGTATGGACAGAGTTGAAACCATTCCCCCTAATAACAGTGGATTTAATAAAGTTATGCTACTGAAGTACTGTCTAGGGATACACTATATAAATGGTTGGTTGAGCAGAATTGGAAACGGTTTTCATGTTATATCATAATACCAAAAAATGGTGAAAAACCTGCCTATGTGTACAACAGAATATTATCAATAATAAAGAGAGATTTAGAAATGGGGAACAAAGTGTGAGAATGTTCTACAAGAGTATCTGGAACAACTAAGTGTGGGATCTGTTCTCAGTGTTCTTATATGTATGTTAGTACCAAATGTAAACTTAAAACTATTCCTATCTTTCTCACTAGGCAAAAATAGAATTCCCTTCCCTCCACACTAAGAACCATACAAAACTCAGAAAACTTCAAAACCCAACTATTCAAACATCTGTCCACTAAATGGAAATGTACCTGCCTTCACCCAGCCTAATCAAAGGGGGTTCTCTCTCTGGTTCCCAAGCACTACAACTCTCATAGTTATCTTCCTATGAGCCTATCTAAACTCTCAACAATTTCTATAGCTTCTATCTAAGCTCTCAACAACTCCTACAGCTACCCTCACACAGCCCAACCTTGCAAATATTGTAAATAGCATTCTACTGCTGATGTGTGAATGTAAAGCGTATTTGCATTTACTTAAAAGGTTTGTATGTAAACTGTTTCCACACCTAACACATATCTGTTTTCCTCAAATGAAACTGTATGATCCCTACCTTCAAGCTTAATGAATATATTAACTATGCATGATATTGAATGCATTTATGAGTAACTATTCTACTTAATATTATCTTTAATATTAACTATCAGTTGTATCTAAATTGTATAATGCATCTTGGAGATTTTCTCCCAGGGCCTCCACTGAAAATGGGTCAGTTTGGCCCAGTGGACTTCCCCGGTAATCAAACTGCAAATAAATAAATAAATATTGATTATAATCTGAAGTTTACCTATAAAAATAATTGCAACAGCAAGGTGCTAGTGTATTTACCTTACTGTGATCTGTACCATATATAGGTATATATTAAGACAGAGCATGCATTCCAGAAATGTATTTTTGAACATTTGTATGATATAAAAACGAGCAATGAAAATAAAGTTCTATATAAGCACACTCAAGTTTGTGAGGTACACAAAATATTTATGTTCATGATTTTAGGACAATTACCTATTGTATCCAGGGTGGCCCATGGAAGTTAAAAATCAAATTCAGCAAATGAATGTGGCAAAACAGGTTAAATGTAGGGGTACCCCTTAGGTTTAATGACAGTATTTCTATCAGCAATGCCTTAAAATATGTGCTGCTAGATTGTAAATTTTCACTATTTTGTTATTTTTATACATCCTTTTCTATAACACCCCATTATTTTTTGAACATTTTTAGTTTCACAATATCATTGTTAGTCAATGCATTTGTTTATTACTGTACATATTTAGTAGTTTTAGAGTATTTTAACAGTCTTTTATGTTTTCAGAGAATTTTAGCAATAGGCTGCATTTTTATATCTTTATAATGCATTTATTTAATATTTTTTACTGAATGTCTTAAATGTTATTGGTTGACTTTGACATGTGATATGGATTATGTAAATATAAAATCATGTGACGGGAAGTGTTTGGTAACTCTGATGATGTCCAGAGAGAAGAAAGCACTTAACTACTGTTCTGTGTGGTAATAAAATAGTAAAACACTTCCAGCATGGTTGAGCATCTTATTGTTATGGAATTCCTCATGGTCTGTCTGTTTCTGAAGGTTAATAGTGGTTACACACAGATTGGCTTTCATTTTTTTTCATGTTTTTTAATTAGATATCTAGTTTAATATTTTGGCTGACAAGCTGCATTTCAAAAATGCATTTTTTGTTTGTTTTTTTCTTGGAAATGTCAGCACTGAACCATATTATCAAATGTTCAATGTAGGCTGACATACACATTCCTCATTATTTTTTAAAATTATGTCTTTTGTAGTAGAGTACAAATGTTTTTGGGAGTTACATTTGTTTTTTGCTAGTCTGCTTAAATCCTTAATTTTTATGCTTGTATGATATATGCCCTGAGATTCATTAGCAGCTGTGCAGGCTTCGTGCTAATCCTACACAATTTAAGCATGTTATTACGATGAGCAGCAGCACTAACCAAATATGTATCCTGCTCATTGGGCCTACACAGTTGCAAGCACCTTTTCATGTCCAGCGATTGTGTTCACAACCTTGGAAAGGTGCTTGCAAGCATGAGTGCAGAATTTAAACAAAACAGCTTGCCTCTAGGCAGACTTAATGTACGAGCACATGCTGTAGCCCTGAAATACAAGGGCAAGTACAATGAAAGAATTCTGAAGGAGGGGGAAGTAAAATGGGGGAATGGCACACAAATAATAATGATTTTTACTGCATAATTAAACAATAGAGAAGGGAAAATGGGTAAAGTTTATTCATATAACTGCAGGTAAATGTGCTGAAGTTTCAAAGAAACATTTCTAACATAAATCCTGCAATACTTGAAGTAATGATAATGTCAATGACAATAACAGTGTTATGCACATAAATACATACAGACATGCTAACAAAGGATGTGATAGGGATATAAATCTGCAGTGTAACAAATATGATATCTTCTTCTTCTACTTTCAGCTTTTTCCCAGTTAGGGGTTGCCATAGTGGATCACTTGTCTGCTCATGATTGGCAGTGGAGTTTTTAAGGTGTCGAGTTACCAGCCCGGTGCCCAACCTTCCACAGAAGGCACACACATGCACGCACTCATACATAGGGCCAATTTAGAGTGTCCAATCCACCTACAGCATGTCTTTGGGATGTGGGAGGAAACCGGAGCACCAGGAGGAAACCCACATGACCACAGGGAGGACATGCAGACTCTGCACAGAAGGCACCCCATCTGAGGATTGAACTGGAGAACCTCTTGCTGTGAGGTGACAATGCTAACCGCTGTACCACCATGGCCACCCTTGTAACAAATATGATATACATGTTAATAAAATGCTGAATTGGGATATCAAGGACAGAAGATACATTATGGGATGAATACATAGACTACATTTATTTCATATGAGATGTATATACAAAGAATTTATGTATGCAAGCCAATGCCACTGCTGTATTCTCCACCTCAACATGTAAACTCAAGAACAAATGAACCTTACAGCTGTTGTATCACACACATCAGAAAGGGTTGTGTTTTTGCAAATAACTGTAATTCTGACCCATAGGAAAGAGATTGTTTCCTATAAACATGTAATAGACAAGCAGGTGCTGCATAGATATGTAAATGCTAAATGTTAACATAACAACATACAACATACAACATACATAAGTTAGAAATGACAACACAGATTGGATGACATTTCATGATTTGAAGTTTTCCACTGATAATTTGCAAATATCCCAAACATCATTTTACTGGGCATGCTCACATGGACTTACAGGGAACAGTATCATAACAGCAATTCAACACCACCAACACAGAAGAAAGTGGTATATCAGAGGACCAATCCTGTTTTCTGATGGTCTGGTAGCATGCCATACAGGAAGACATGTTTATGGAAGCCCTCAGCTGCCATTAATTTTTATAGTGTGAAAAAAAACAACTGCAATAATAAAGAAATGTTTGGAGAAAGGCATGCAATACAGAGAGTAGTTATTTTGGAAATAAGATATGCCTGTGAGCAATGAATGACATAAACATTCATATCATTTCATTTTCAAACACCTGTTAGGACAATTATGAATGCCACAGAAATATGCATATCAGTTATGTCATGAACAACAAGCTTGAAGGGCTTACAGCACTTTCCTATCTTAAGGGGTATGGATACCCTACCTTGTAGGACAAGGCTTGAAAAAGGTGGCCCTTTGACTGTGCCATAACTATTGTCTGTCTGTAAGCCACTGATGTCTGACAAAGATGTCTGACAGGCAGATGTTACAAGATTTAAACTGACCTGTGATACTAAACTCCCTACAGACCTCTATATTGCCTTCATGTGCCATAGATTATATCAACAGAGACTGTCACAAATAACCAAAATCAATGTGTGCAGTAAGGAAGGAGTTACACATATAAAAAGAACAACTGGATTTAGTCAAAATGCTGAAAAGAAGCTACACGTTACTATCCACACAACAGTGAACATTTTAATAGCCATGCTTATTTGGAAGCTGTTTCCATTGTGTCATACACACACTGTCCTAGCACTAAACCACAGTCTATCTGTGCAGGTATGCAACCTGTGATGATATGTCATTGTCTAATATAAAAATGAATAAGAAGAACTAGATACAATGGTGTTTGTGTAATGTCATTACATTAATATAATGTTGCCCTTACAGGAATTGAGCAGCAAGTTATGCAGCTCTACCAACTAATGACATCTGGATGAACCATAGCTGCCACGGTGGAAATCTTAACATGATTGTGACACTCCATATATGCCAACTTATTACATCATATATATGTGTCATAAACAATCTCTGTGAGATCAAATGGGTGGTGGAGGCCTTTCCTACTGTAAATGGACACATTATAACTGTGCAGGATGCCATTCATGCATTACAGTATACGCCCACACAATGCTAAGAGTCACTGAATGTGGATTTTGAACACCTGAGTATTTGACTACAGAAGAATACTTGATATTGTAGAGAATGAATGTGCCACAGTAGAAATGTCACTACAGTTGTGAAATATATCAGTATGCCAAGGCCTAACATCATGCTATTGCTGCAAGGGATATGAGTGCCTGCAATTGCTGTACTAATGCAACAACATACAGAATGCTGTCTCATTCCCTTGTGCCAGAGGATAACACATTCTACATATGTTATGTAAGGAAAATGTAAACATATGTCATCATTACACTGAATAAAAGGATTGTTATGTAAGAAATTATCATAGGCTTTTGTAAGTGAAATCAACATCTATACATGTACACAGCCCAGGAGACAACAGTGTTCATAATATGTGCAGCCACAATAAGACTGACACAATGTAGTCTGAGCAGTAATAGCTGGATTTCAACTAACTACCTAAGATCACAAGCTACATATTAATGCCTGAATCACAAGTGCCACATAACATGTTATAGTACTACTGGGACAGTATACAATTGAATGGATGATATCACCACCATTTATTAGTTGGATGTTTATGCTAAAATGTGGTTGAAGGGCACAATAAAACTATACAACTGCACATCGTATAAGTATTTAAAGATTAGTCTACACATTATGAGGGTGAAAGACACACTGCTGGCATCAAACATTCTACATATGTAATTACACAATGTACAAAGCACAGCAGAAATTGCACTACAACTGTGAGGTACTGCAGTTATGGTAGCATTATGTCATCATTGTGTGCCCAAAATGCTATGTTCTCTGGGATGCTAGGACTTGCTTGTATAAAACTGCGCCAATGTAAATCCAGATCATAAGTGGAAGTGTACATAAAGGTGGTTGTAAAGTGGCCAATGGTAAATGACTGTAATTGCAGTCACACTATTTAAGTAAGGATGGACTCAAGCTACCTGTTTATCTAGTTGCACAACCTATACAGCACATTATCAGCAGCCACAGGAGAATACTGAGTACAAGTGAGGCATACAGCATCTATGAAGAGAAGACATCAGCAGTGCATTGCCAAAGAGATGCCTCTGGTAAAATGACTTTTGCAGCCATCTGGTGTTGTAAAAGTTACCAATGTAAAAGTGATTAAAACAATCCTGAATTAATTTACAGTCAAACACCCAGTTGTAGAAGTTAATCACTGCTGTATTCAAACCTCCTACCTATTTACACATTCCAGATAGCGTAAGAAAATTAAGCACCTCAGGAGGTTTAACATTTAAGTTCTGAGAGTGCACTTTAGAAAGAATGACCTCATCACTGTGTTGCACTAGGGATGTAGCCAAAGAATATAATTTTCCACTCATGTCCTCTTATTTATACCCCAACACACCTGTCAATTAAAAAACTGAAACGTCCCACAGCAAACAAATGTTTGCATCACTTTCCATCTAAAACCATTAAAGAGATATTTTCTCAATCTATGAAACTTTTATTGGAGACATTAATTTAGACAGTTGTAGACACAGTATGGCCTAAAAAGGTCATGGTTTCTCTAAGTAATGTATAGAAAATTGTACTCAGTAGAGTACAAAGAATATGCCTAGCTATACCACTGTGTTGCAAAGATGTTGTGAAAGGTGAGATAAGGAGATGTGGAGTCATCTAACACTTTAAAATGTTTCTCCAGAGTAGAAGCTGATTGAGCATTGCTGTGTTGGAGGACATGTCCATCTGAGTCGAAACACCATCACACACACACAAACACAAATTCCCCATTTGCAGAATTGAGCCTATTACCTATCCAGTCACACAATCTGTAGAGCACAGTATTAGTTGCAAGCACCACAGGAGAAATCTAGCTTTTAAGGGGAGAGAGTGCACTTTAGATCGGATGACCTCATCAGTCTGTTGCAGACAGGATGTTTCTGTAAAACATGGGATAAGAAAGTTGTGTGCTAAGTTAAATGTATTCTCTTCAAAGAAAGTAGATACAGCAACAAGAATTATACACACACAGATGCAAGTTCACATGTTGAGCATCAAACCTTCTACCAATCTAGTTACCCCATCTGGAAAGCACAGTATTAGTCGCAAGTGCCACAGGAGAAGTCTGACTTTAAGGATGTGAAAAAGCACGTTTGTACTTCTTGAAAACTACTGTTTGGAACGGATGGTACTGTGCATCACAGGTTGTGCAACACATACATTTATGTACACAGAACTGTGTATCACCATTATGACTGTAACATATAATTACATACTTCTCTACTAACATTTAGATACTGTCTTTCATGTACATTGCATCAATGTGAGGGACATTGACATGTTTCATAGTGCAGGATGCCAAAGAAATTCACAGTTATAAGCCCATAGATAATCAATCAAACTTTTTTTGAAACTTCACGCCAGGATGATTGCACACCTGTCTTGTGTCATACTTGCACAATGTGCATTGGGAAGACAAACATATGAGACATAAATAGGACACTGTATTGCAGAATAATGGTGAAGGATTGTATGAGAATAGGTTAATCAAACTTGTAACACAGTTACAAGTGTAAACTCTGGAGAGCAGACATACATTAACCAATTGAAATAATTGAGTCAACATCAGTATGAAATCAAGACAACCAGCTAAACAAATTAATATAGACATGCAAACATTGTGCAACCTAAAATAATAATTTGATTTTCTTTATTTCTTTAATTTAGTTTTTGAGCACAGAGCTACCAAGCTGAATTGCACTGTTGATGGAAAAGTATTAACACATGCATAATCCTATCTTGAAGTACTAAACTAAGAAAGATAATTGTCAGTACTCTGTGTTGTTCTGTGCTGACTTTTGCACAATGATCTTTGAAAAATAAGGTTCACAATATGGAGCAGGCACATTAATATAGCATCAGGATACTGATGTTTTAAGAAAAAGTGTAGCCAACATTCACAACTATAGGAGTCAGAAAAAACATTCTAAAACATTTTATCATCCATCTGGATTTAACCTTCTACAGCATTTCATGAAAAGCATTTATACCTGAGTATTAGCTAAGCACACCACTTAGGATGTCATACTTCTGACAGTTATGAGTTGATAGACGACTTCAACAAATGTGAATGTATGTATTCATCCTCATTACCCTATTGACCACTGTAATTTGTATTTCCAATACTGCAGCTTGTTGAAAAGTAAAGTAAAAGAGAGATAGGGTGGAGGGAGACACAGAAGAGATAATTAGATACATGGAATTTCACATTAATGTATTTATCAGTCTCATTTGTTTGGGGGTGGTTAAACGACTATGGTAATTTGCCATTGTACATCTTTGCCGCATCTATATATGATGGAAAGGTATTAATGTGTCATAAAATAAACAAATCTCACTGCCACGATATAACAAAGATCAGCCTTTATTTACCTATGATGAATATGATATATGCATTCATAGGTTCATAGGTTCATAGGTTCATACTAGGCTATCTGCCCTAGGGCATTTATAAGCCTAGCCAGAGTGTGTTTGGCTTTCGCCACCCATTTTAAATTAATTTTGCTATGCCTTTTTTGAGGTTAGTATACTGTGCCTCTGTCTAACAGTGACACAGAAGTGATAGCCGGGGTAAACCTACGATCTCCCATCCACTCATCAAGATTCCTCTTGAAGAGAGTCAATGTGGGACTCTGCCTAACCTGGACTGGGATTTTATTCCAGAGTGAAGGGAGCCTCTGGGTTATGAATCTGTCCCTCCAGCATGTCCTATTTATTTCAGTGCTGAGGTTCAAGTCTCGAGCCAGAGCTCGATGGGATTTGGATTTTCTGAGGTGCAGCATGTCCATTAATTCTGGGTTGGACATGGCTTTATACGTCAGGCACAGATCGCCTCTGAGCAGGCGGTATGCCACTGAGTGGAGCTGGAGTTTCTTTAACAGGGCAGCATATGGCATCTGTTTGAGCCCTTTGATCCTCTTGGTGAGGTACTTTTGGGGTCTTTCCAGTTGCTGCAGGTGTCTGGTAAGGTACATCCCAAAAGGGGCATTGTACTCAATTATGGGCCTGATGAGGGATGAGTAAAGCGGCACTATGACCTCCCCTGATCTAGATGTGAATCCCTTCATGATTAGGTGGGCTATATAAAATGTTTTTCTAACCACTTTGGCCATGTGGTTGTCAAATGAGAGATTGCTATCAACTTGGGTCCCCAGGTCCCTAATGACTTCCTCTGTACTTAATGGATTACCACCTATGTGGTAATTTGTGGGCACTTTGTTTTGCCAAAGGGATGACTATACACTTTTGGCGTTTAGCTTGAGGCCATGGCTCTGGCACCAGTTGTCTGTTTCTATGAGGCCCTTTTGGAGGATGCTTGTGTTGGCTGGAGAGTTGATTATGGTGCCCAGTTTGCAGTCATCTGCGAACTTGGTCAGCCACAGTCCTTCCGTGTTGGCCTGTACCACCGAGAAATATATACCGAACAAGAGAGGTCCCAGGACTGAGCCTTGTGGGACGCCACTTGTAACTGGTTTGGAGTCTGACATGGCTCCAGCAATTCTAACCATGTGGGTTCTGTCCTTGAGCCAGTTTGCAACCCATCTAGTGACACAGGGGTTTATATTTAAGCTGGTGAGCTTATCTATAATGCCCGAGTGGGGTATTGTATCGAAGGCTTTTGCGAGGTCCAGGTAGGCTGTGTGGACCACCTTCCCCTCGTCAATGGCCTTGGTGACTGTTTGAAAGAAATCGACCAGGTTTAAGAGGCAGGATCTGCCCTTAACAAAGCCAAACTGGGTAGGATCCAGTGTCTGTAGGTCCCCAATATCTTTATTTATGAGGTCCATGATGATCCTTTCCATAGCTTTGCAGACCAAGCTAGTCAGGCTTATGGGGCGATAGTTTCCAGGATCCGTTAAGGCACCACCTTTGTGGAGAGGGACCACTGTTGCTGTACGCCACTCTTTGGGTACATATCCTGTAGTAAGGCTAGGATTGAACAGTAGTTTTATGTTTGGGTTTAGCTCTTCTTGGAGTTCATGTAGGATGCAGCCCGGGACACCATCTGGTCCCATTGATGCTGTGTTTTTTGCTTTGGAGAGGGTGGCTCTTACCTGAGCATCTGAGATGTCAGGGGGGCAGCACTCTGTTGGGATAGAGATTTGCCCTTTTGGTGGGGAGGGGGGGGAGAAGTTTGCACTGAACCTGTCAGCTAGGATGTTGGCAATGTCTGTGGGTTCGGTGTATTTTTTGCCATTTTGGACTAATTCTGAGCATATCTGGGAATTCCCACCCAGGTTCCTAACATAACTAAAGAAAGCCTTATGATTATCCTTAGTGTCCTGTGCAATTTTTCTCTCGAAGCTGGTCTTAGACGATTTTATGAGTGCCCGTAGTTTTTTGCTAATACTGATCAGAGATGCCTTCCCTTTTAGGGATTTTGCTCTATCATGTAGTAGCTTCCTCCTTCTATTGTATAGTTTGTTTATGGCTGGGGTCCACCAGACAAGACGTCTGCCTTTGGAGGATTGGGTCTTGGTTTTATTTGGGATTGCATGATCCATGCATTCCTGAAGGTGTTCATAGAATGTGTTTATAAAGGATTCTGCGGTCTGGGCCGTATTTTCCACAGGCCCGGGGGCTTTGAATGATTCCACCTCGGTTTTGAGGCGTGTGAAATTTGCTTTAGAGAAGTTTTTCACTGTGGTTTTCTGGGCAGGGGGTGGGGTCGGGATGTGAATATCCAGTGAGATTAGTTTATGGTCTGATCTTACCAGTGAGGGATACACTTCTGGTCTGGAGCATAGTGTCCCCATGTTGGTGATGATCAGGTCCAGTATGTTTTCCCCTCTTGTGGGAGTGGTAACATGTTGTTCCATAGCATTTGAGTTTATAAATTCTAGGAACCTTTGGGCTAGGGTGTTGGAGCTAGAGTAATGTTCCCAGTCTATGTTTGGGTAGTTGAAGTCGCCCAATATAATGGTGTTTGGAGAGACCTTCATATTTTCCAGTATTCTCAGAAAGGCCGAGTGGGGTTCCTGTGTTTGGGAGGGTGGTCTGTAGCAGGCTATAAACTGGAAGGCAGTTTTACCCACTGTTAGTTGCACATGGATAGTCTCTGATGCTTCGTGCTGTGCCACCAACCTGGAGGTGTGGGTATCTTTGTGAATATTGATACTCCCTCCTTTTGTGGTTCGGTCCAAGTTTTGGGGCCGAAAAGCATGGTATGAGGTATAACCTGGTAGTGCTGGGGTGCTCTCAAGAGCCTTGAACCAGGTTTCTGTTACTGCACAGATATCGATTTTCTCCATGCTAAGGAGAGTTTCGAGTGTGTGCATCTTGAGGTTTAGACTTCTGGCGTTGAGTAGCATTACTCTTAGTTTCTTATCCCTTGTGATACCTATGGAGGTGGGTTTGTCTTTTGAGCCTTGCCTAAAAAAGGCGCTATGGGGGTAGCAAGAGCCTTTGCCAATATCCAAAAGCCCAGGGGTGACAGGTGCAAGCCGTCCCTAGCGAAGCATCGTGGCTTGTCGAGCATGTCATCCCAGGCTGACAGGCATTGGATCCCCTTTGAATGACACCAATACTTAAGCCAATTGTTGAAATTGATCATCTTGTCTTCATATTGTGGCATCATTCTTGGTGAGGGTAAGATGCTACTCAAGGTCAGAGTCATACCGGCCTGGGCTACATGCTCAGAGAGCTCCTCTATGTCTCTTTTCATGTAGTCCAGAGAGGTACGTCTCAGGTCATTCACACCAGCATGGACAATGACTGAGTCATATTTGTACTTGCCTTGGAGTGACCTGAGTGCTTGTGTTATGTGGTGGATCCTAGCGCTCGACAGGCAGCTCACCATGACCTTCTCCTTGTTCAGCCTGGTGAGCGGGACGTCAGTGTGCCTGACGATAGAGTCACCTATTACAAGTGTATCAGGTGTGTTGTTTAGCCTTAAGGGCTGTGACTGTTCAGCACACTGGCTTTGTGAGCTATGTGTTGCACGTGTTTTGGGGTAGCGGTTGCTTGGGTGGCTGCTTTAGAGGTCTCTGCTGCTTAGGCAGATTTTTATTTAGAGCCTCCGAGTATGTTTTTGTGTGTTTATGTGTTTGGTTTGTTGTCGTGGTAGGTCTATGTGAGACTGGAATTGTAGTGAGTGTGGTTTCCTTCTCCTCCTGACTGGTTATGCCAGTACTGAATTGAGAGAGCTTAGCCTCCAGTTTGGCTATATGGTTGCATCTCTCACATGTGTTGGAATTTGTTGGGAGGAGGAGAGGGTTGTCTGTGTACATGAGGCAGTTGTAACATTGCCTCAAGATTCCCAGATTCACCAGCTGGACCGGAGAGGAGATTGACAACTGACCTTTGGACATGCTATAATAGCATTGGGAATTGCTTTATAATTGAAAAAAAGGGCCAATGGGGAACAAGGTACTCAAGGGGAGTTTGTGAGGGTGTAGTGCTTTTAATTTTTTAGAGCTGACATATAATTGGTTTAGTGAGCAAGTGCCAGGTAACTTAAATGCAATGTGTTACAGGTAACTTAAATGCAAAAACGACAAACAGTAACTTTCTTTCAAGTGAAACAAGGAAATAAGTACAGTAAACGATGCAGATATCACTAGGGATCCACAGAAGGGCTAAAAGGCCACGTTTTAGGTGGAATTAGCGTTTCAGGGAAATAAACAAACAACAAGCATATAAACAAAGCTAGATTCAGCAGGCCTGAATCTAGTCTATGCTACAGCAAACAAGGTGTACCAATTTCAGTAAGAAACAGTTAGAATATGCAGGCACTATAAGCCTTTAACCAGAAATTCCCAGCTCAGAAGGGCAGAGTCCAGCCTCTCCTCCAACAAGAGTGCAGACCGCGATCCTTCTTAATGTAAAATAACTGGCCTGAAGCCCAAGTGCTTAAACCAGAACTAATACACTTTTAGAATAACAGACACTGAGCCCTCAATCAGCAGTTCCCAACTTAGAAGGATGTAAGCTACCTGTCCTGCCACCACAGTGCAGGCCACAAACCTTCCTAATGTAAAACAACTGGTCTGAAGCCCAAGTGCTTAATCCAAAAGACTTAGAAATGATAGCTACACTTTAATCAAGTTACTACCAAGCAGTAATAAATACAACTGAATACTTTAAAGAATGCCTGGATTAGTGCTCAAGTTATACAAACAAAGCTAGATTCAGCAGGCCTGGATCTAGTCTATGCTACAGCAAACAAGGTGTACCAATTTCAGTAAGAAGCAGTTCAAATATGCAGGCACTATAAGCCTTTAACCAGAAATTCCCAGCTCAGAAGGACAGAGTCCAGCCTCTCCTCCCACAAGAGTGCAGAACACAAACCCTCTTAATGTAAAATAACTGGCCTCAAGCCCAAGTGCATTCAAATGTAATGATTGCAATTAACATAATTCAGTTGTTCCTGACATATTATTGCTGTTAATATTTTAGAAATACTTATCATGTAATAAAAGATAATTGCTGCTTCTAGGTATTGAACCCACACATGCATTTAATCTTGTGTTCTTATTGCCCAATGCAAGCAGCAAGAGTTATTGGGGATGGCATGCTTGCTTGGGGTATGCCTGCTGAAGGCGTTAGTGATTGAGGGAATGAGAAGAAATTTCTGGCTTGAATTTGGACCTGAGTCATGCCTTCACAGTGCCTGCCTGAGGTGAGTTAATATCTCCTGGTATGCCTCATGGCTTGCAACTATTTCATCTGCAGCTCTATAGTACAGTAAAAAAAAGAAAAGAAAATGAAAAGAAAAGAAATACATATGAAAGCATAATGAGTAACTGCATTGGCTGACTAGATTTTTCTTACCATATCATAAACAGGTTATGAGTCAGTATACTTATGCAACTGTGGGGTGTTTGCAGTCTTAAATTCACCCTCCCAGCAGCTTAGAAGGCCCTGCATGCACTTCTTAAGGTCACCAGAGTAGTGATGGCATTGTTCCCCAGTGCATGGAATGCCAATTGCAATGGAGACAGCCTTTGCTAAACTATTCCAAGCCTCACCCTTTTACTGAGACCCAGTATAATCCCTCTGCAGTAGCCTTCAGCTTGCAGTGTTTCACAAGGAGTGCCACAAATATCCTAGACATCCTCATCATCCCACCTTTATGCATTAAATTTAACACCATTCTGTCCATCTCTAGCCATGTATGCAAAAGTCAAGCTAACAAGTTATTTGTGAATTGGTGCCCAGTTCAGATTTCAAGTGTAACTGGTTGTGTGCAAAGACACACAGCCTTACAAATGTATTTGTGCAATTGAAAGTAGATGGATTCCTTGATAGCACATGAGCACTACTTACAGCACATAGCAGTAAAGGTGTGAAACATGGCATTGAGCTTTGCCATGTGCAGTGCTCAACCTATTGACACACTGGTTCCAATGTGAAACAATGGAATGCTTAGTGGCATGACTTTTAACCTTTGCAGCTGTGAAGAAGACAGAGAATGAACTGTGACATATCTTTATTTTTGGGCTTGTACAATGTTAAAATAGTGATATGCCAATTGAGAATAGAACACATGGGATAAAGCATGAAAAAATAGAAACCTACCTTATTAATTAACATTGCCACAGGAGAACTACCTTTTTAGCATGGTAATTACAGATGTACCAATTTCAGAACAAATGGAGACACACTTCAGAGAAGCTAGTATGTGTGCAACTTTAATTATCCCTGGGAATTCATTCCTATGCAAAATGTATTATTTTTGTTTGCATATATATTTCAGATGGATACAGTTGAATGACATGAGTACTACAGGCTTGGGTGTGTTACATACATGCTTCACAAGACATAACAATACTAAGCACATAATTAGGATATGTGATGAGTCATGATGGTTATACCAAAAGTATTGTGCCCCCCATTCATATGCAAGTGAATTTTAAAGTAAATATCATCATTGTCCTGTTTAAGAAATTGTACACACATCAGCTTGAGGTTATATGTGAAACATTAATGATATATGCAAAATTGAAAAGTTTACTTATGCACGCATTAATGATGCATTTCTTGAAATAAATATGTTTAATGTTATCATTTTTTAGTTTTACAGTCCTAATCAAATTGTTGTGAGAAATGAGATTCTGACACCCTTTTTACACCTTGTAACATAGAGAAAGTTACCTGACAGGTGCATTTTCTTCTCTGTGTACTATCCAGGGTACTGACAGGTGTGCAATGCTGCCAGGCTTGCTTGCAATACATAAAGCAGCCCAAACTAAATTTTTTACTTTTTTCCTTAAGCCATGAACTGTGTTTGTGTGCTGCCATTTGGAGAGCAAATCTAAAAGGCATTAGAGTAACAAATAATAAAAAATGAAAACAATTAAAAGAGAAAAGAACCTCATATGAAAACCTAATTCAAGCATATGTTATACTTAGCACTGACCAGAGGAAGAAGTGCATTGCAGTGACACATCATCCTTCTCACATCTCCTTGATACATCAGAACTTTAATTTCTGGCACACATTTGCAACACTGTATGTACTGCCAAATAATGTTAATGGAGTACATACAACAGCTCACATGTTGCTAGCAAGACTGTGAATATTTGATTTTTGATCTTGTCTATGGTGCCTCGTTGCTAACCAACCTCCAGTCCTCACTCAAAACTAAATTAGAAATATGCTATAACAAAATAAACGTGTAACAAACAGTCACATTTCCAGCCACCATTGTACACCCTTAAAAGTACTAAACTGGCTTGAATTCCTTCACTACCTCATCTATCTCTAACAAACTACCACACACAAAATAGTTACAAAACCTCAGGATTGTCCTGCCCTAAATTTCTTATTTTCTCACTATAATCTCAATAGGTCCTCAAGATCAGAAAACCAACACCTACTGCAACCTGGAACAGCCTTCATCTACCCATTTGCACCACCTAAAATACTGTTTCCTTCAAAACAGCTCTTCATAATTACCTCCACTCTGCCTGGATCTGTAATTGTACTAAGCCTCCTCTTTCTATAACCTAGTTCCTCAGTTCTCCTCCTAACATTCCCATAATCTCCTATTTCAACTTTCTACCCTCTGTTCACTCAAGTATAGTACCTTACTTTTCTGGACCACTGTGTACAAAGTATTGTCAATTTATTCAGTTAAGGTGGAAAAAATAAAAACAAAGAACATCAAGCACATAAATGTTCATAAATGTCTGCATTTTCATCAAAATGACATCAATAGATGCATGTTAAGCCAAAATACAACCCCATCATTTTATAATCCCCTAATCAAATAATTGTCCAGTTAAAATCCAATTGACATTTAAAGCCATATAACAAGTTAAACATCATGTAAGCACTAAGTTAACCCCTTATTTTCTGTTTAAATAACACCATGTTCTCTTGTTAACAAAAAATGTGAATGTGTATTGAATTATCAACGCCATTAAAATGTTTGTATCACTCTAAAAATTTGCATAGATCAATAGCACCATATAATGTAATAACTTATACACCAAAACCCCATTTTTCTAAACAAAAAATACTTTGTTTCATTTTATTCTCTCTCTTCTATAATTTAGCTGCCCTTGACTTGAGCACTGGGGCTAGGGATACCATGTCATTGAGTCCAGGGGGCTTATAGGCTTCTAATAATATCTGCCAATATATCTTTATGCTGTGTGCATTCATATACTCATATGTGTTACTTTGTAATAAATGTATCCTTTGTGTGTGTTATATATTTTGTGTTCTTTGTCTAGCTTTTCTCCCCAGGCCTTCACTGAAACTGGGCTCTGCTTATCCCAGTGGACTATCCCAGTAAACAAATGCCAATAAATAAATAAATATTTTAGATAGCAACACAATGATATCACAAAATGTGCGTACATATGTATTCAGACCCCCATCTTTAAAATTATCACTTCACTAGATTCAAAGCTGTTATCAGATATATTGTTTCTCTAAGCTCAAAGCACTTACACCTTGTGCCACAGAGATAAGTATGTGACAGGTGGAATTTCACCGCTCAGTCCTATCCAGTCTGCTGAGGAAAGTTCACCATTGCCAGGTGTGTTTGCACTACATAAGGCATTCTAAACTAAATTTTTCACTTTTACCTTAGGTAGTGAACCATGTTAGCATGCTGTGAAGTGGAGAGCAAATGCAAATTGAAATGAAAAAAAAAATACATATAGCAAATAACTACAATGTGATCTCCAAACAGGATTCTAAAAAATGCATCATGTCCCTTATTTCACACAACTCACTTCATTTTATCCTTGTTCCACAGATCTGGACATTTGTCAGGTACTTTCTCTGCAGTAATTACTATCAATGGTGATGAGGGCTGCTTACCAATTCCAGGCATATCTGCACTACATAAGGCAGCCTAAACTTATTTTTTCTCTTTTTCCTTAAGCCATGAAAGTTCATTTTGCACTACCAAGTAGTGCACAAAAGCAGAAGGAAATATTTATAAAAACATTCACAAAAACTTTTTGAATAACAATTTGAAGGAATATAAAGTGAGTCACAATGTATATCTAGCAATGAGCAGAGCTACCACTGTATTACACTGATACTTTCAGCCTTCTCACATCTCCTTGCCACATCAGTGCTATCTCACAATATCAGGACTTTAACTAATATCATGGGAATGGAGAAGGGCTCAGAGAACAACATAAATACTTTCAGTTTTCACACAGCACACACAACTAATATTGACATTGTTTCAAATAACATATCTGTCTGTCACTTTTAGTCAATACTGACCTTACTTGAGTTTCCAACCTTAACACAATCATACATCAAAATGAGTGTCAAGATTTATTATGACCTCTAGCAGTAAAATGATCTGTTAACTAGTTTTGAACCCTGTATCACCTGTAGTGTTTCTCTAAGCTTAATACATTTATACATTATGGCACAGAGATACGTGTGACAGCTCAAATGTCTTTACTCCATAAGGTCCAGACTGCTGAGGAAAGCACAACAATGCCAGTCTCATTTGCAGTATTGATAGCAATACAAATAAACTTTGTCATTTGATCTTGGCCAGTGCTACTGACCACTGATAGTCAGCAGACCACAATGGTAAATGGCACACAAATGATAAAGGGAAAAAAACGTTTTGAAATGAGTGCTTTAAATGTACATCTCTGATGTTTAATCAACTTTGTTATCTTGAAACAGGAACCTGCATGGACCTGAAACATCAGACCAGAGTATTAAGAACAATAATTGAAGAGTATTTTCCATATTTGCCACAGACTAAAGTATATATTAGCAATGAGAAAATGTTTAGAAAATGTGCCATTGTGTCAAGTCCCATTGAAACTGCAACAGAAACAAGTTATGAAAGTTGTTCTTTCTCATTTGCCAGTAAATGTCTGAATGATTGGAATACTGACAGCAGTTATGATACTCATATACTCTCACAACGTTAAACAAAAACTGCAAACACTGTAGGCATATCTCTCTTTCTTTATGGTGCCTCATTCCCTTATCTATACTTTCTTAACAGCAATTCTATCTCATTTTAATGCATATGTTATCTGTATCAATACTTAATATATATCCTTGAATCTGTATAACATTTCTTATTAAGGGGCTCTAACTGTTGTCATTAAAGCCAGCATTTGAATGATAGGAATGTTGTCCTCCTAACTCAGCCAATGTACTTCAAAATTTTTGGTAAGTCTCTTCTGCCTAACACACTCTCAGTAAGTGTACACCAAAGAAGGAAGACTGTGAAATGCTGATTGTTCCAGCAGTCAGAGTAATCACAGACACCTGCAAGATATTAGCTAATTGCATCAATGGTCGCCCTTGAATTGCAAGGGCATATGTATGTAATTATGCAGCTCCTTACACCATGTTTAGCTTCCCTACACTCAGTGCTGATTGTGGTATTCAGGAATGCTAATTTAACACCTCATTTGCATTCTGACAGTGCTCACAATGCTAATTCTGCACTATATGAAGGCAATTGTTTAGATAATGCTCTTGCATCATAGTGGAGAGACTTGATCAAGAGAACTAAATACTGCTAAATAAACACAACTATTGGGGAATTATCTAATTTCTACACCTTTTCATTGTCAAGGTATATTGCTATTTCTTAAATAATGCTTTTAGTGTAATATTAAGGGTGAATTGCAATGGATGGTACAAACCATTTATTTATCTCACTGTTTCTTCTTTATCCTTTAATTTTGGCATAGCACAGGTATATCAGTTATGTCTGCATTACAAAAAGATTGCTACAGAATGCTATGAGCTATATTTTGTAAGCTGTATATTATTGTTATTTGCACAGCTATTGCAGATGACTTATAACTTTTGTAGCAAGGTCAGGCATTTTTACATGTGCTAGTACAAACAAATGTGTTAGGTTTGTGATATCTACCTGGCTGCCCTCCACAGCAGTGGAGATGATACTTATAACAGTTGTCTTACATTTCTACTTCTACATTGTGAATTGTTATTATTAAAGATGTGATGTATTACACAGTTACACAAACCCATGTTATCTGCATTACAGAACTAATATATATTGTTGATATTTAACTTAGAATTTTTTAAGGGGGCTGTCCTAACTTGTGTATAGTCACAAGGGAGCATTACCTTTTCTATTGCTGTGTGCATGATGAATGCTTGAATTCATACATACATGAGTTCACAGCAATCCTGTCTGTTATATATTTAATTATGTGCCTGCTTTCTGTTTCATCTCATACAGGGATATGGCACCCTAGAAGAAATCTGTACCCAGAAATCAACCATACATTGATGATGAAAATGCGGTTATTATCCAGCCCTTATGTCACCATGGAGCATTTATGTTAGGGAGAGGTAGAGGTGAACAATCTGCCTGAGAAAGAATATGGCAGCAGGTGGTCAATGACATGAGTGCTGTCAGAGGGAAGAAGTTACTCCCAGATACAACACAGGGCAAATGATATGCTAACCTCTCCCAGTTGTAGGGTGGCTGCAGTTGCCTGGGAACAGGTGGCTATGGGAGGTGGCCCTGCTACCAAACCACCACTAACTGAAACAGAGGGATTCATGTCCACTGTCATGGATCCAGAAGGTTCAAAGAAAATCCTTAATGTTGATGCTGATGTGAACAATAGACCCAGACTGTCTCAAGAAAAACTTCCAGGTATGCAAAATGCAAATGTCATTGTTATATCTTTATGTCTGTAGAGCTTAGATGTCTGACATTTTCAGAGCCAGAAATAAGTGTGAGTCAGATGATGTAAAACAGAAATAGAGATATAGAAGATGGTGTTAGTGAAGGAATCCAAATGTCCAGTTTATTTTTGTATGAGAACATTCTTAATCTGCAAATGTAAAGGGGATTGTTTTCTTTTTCTTGTTTCATTAGCATTGTGATACTTATCACAATTCCTTTCCTCCCCTCTCCTTTCCTCACATACAGGACTTCTGGATTACTGGCTGTAAGCCTACCTGCACATGGTAAGATATTTGTTATTATTATTACTGTATATAAGTTAGATTCAAGTCAATATGAGAGTAGCATATCTATTGCTTTAGCACCTATTAAAGTTTAACATAACTTTCATATAAGAAAAATATGTGATCAATTTTATTCTGTTTCTTTCTCTGTTGTGTTTATTGCTTGTTATCATAGGTAGTCCTGACAGTAGAACTGCGGAACTCCTATCACCTGATGTCAGAGCATTGGTAACCTCTGATGATAATGATAGCAATGAAGAGGCACAGTCTGCAGATGCAGAGGGTCAACCTGACACTGAGGTTGTGGCCCTCACGTCCCATGTCCATTATTCAGGCAGAGTTAATATGCCTACGCACACCCATGACATGGAGACCTCTGTTGAAGTCGGGTTGAAGGTGACACAGTTGATCCTGCCACACAAGGGGGTTGGCTGAGCTGGTTGGAGGAGGCCTGCTGTCCACCCTTCTCCTGATGCTGGTGTGTCATTACGTGCCACCAGACATATTTGTAGAACCAGAATGGAAGCACAGGTACATTTCACCAGGACTTCAGGAGAGATAGTGTGAGTATTAAATATTGTGCATTCTGATGTGCATGACTCCTTGAACTGTGTGAATGACTCCTTGGAAATGATGAATGGCACAATGGATCAGGCACTGTCTGTGATGGAACATCTGCTGGAAGAGCATGGGCATCCATGTGGCTGGACACGCGCTACATCTTCTGGTGTTAGCAGTTGTGGCTATACATGATCCCACTCCTGTAGTGACACCACTTCCACTGTTCCATCAGTGATTGCGATGTTCACACAAAGATGTAGTAGGTCATGGGGTTGTGGTCCTGAACATAGTCATGAGGAGACTTCATCCAGCAGACATCACTCATGTTCAGATATCCTACTGACTTCTAGCCAGGGCTGTGGAAGCAGCAGTGCATATTCTGGCAGAGGCGGTTCTTACGGTTGTGGGTGAGGACACTGAAATGACGACTTCCACCATGCACAACTCTCAGCTGTCCAAGATGCCAGGACATAGTACTAGCACAGTGCTTGATTGTGTTCATGCAGACACACACACACACACACACACACACACACACACACACACACACACACACACACACACACACACACACACACACACTAAAAAAAAAGAATCACTTCTCCATAGCACCTCACACACATGCAAGCTATCTAAATAGTACTGTTGAGTGCTATACATCTCTTGTTACAGGCCCTGAACACTGTGTACTCTGATAGATATGTGTTGCTTTCTCACACACAAATAACTTTCTTGGGTGGTGTAAGCCAGGGAACCTTGTTGGCTAGGCTTATGTAGGCCCTTGGGCCAATAGCATAGTACCTACCTATGTATCTATGAACCTATGAACACACACTCACTTCTGTGATATCAGCCTTACCCTCCTACCACCCCACCCCAGCCTATGCAAATGATGATGACTGTGCCCTGTCTTTTGCATGTCTTTGCGACTTAGGGTTGCAGATATGTCTGATGCACACAGTGGATAGCTAATGCTTACTTACTCACATGCTTGTATTTATCAATATGCATTACAAGCAAAATGTTTCTGACTTATTGTTCCTACTCATTTGTGAATTATTACTTATATCATTTTTGCACCTTGTTGTATTTCAGTTAGTACTGTAAGTAAAGCAATGGAAGCTGTAGTTAGTTCAATTTTGCTTCTTGAAATAGTTGTGCAAATGAGGGTGTAATTGAGCTGTTCCATGTTTTATAGACGGTGGTCAATTGAAATGACTGATGCACAGTATTGGTTATAATACATAACTGTATATTGCAAAAATCTGACATGCAAGATATTACTGATATAAATGTACACCTCAGACAAATGCACCGCTTAGGGGCATGTACATATTTCCATACAAGAGTACTCAGTTATATACATTTTTTTCCCTTATGGGTAACACACTTACTTTGTTATTACTGCAAGTAACAATTGTGTCCTTGGGAGCTGTCCCTGCCTGCTATTATCAAAACAATGCCATTACATGGTTAAGTAAAGGTTGTAGAGTTTGACAGGTATCAATTGTCCTATATGTATGTGTGTGGGATCCTAGACTTTGACCTAGGTAGTGATTCTGTATGCTATCCTTTGCCTCTTAGTCAGATCCAGGGCATACTGTGCTATGTCTGTGTCTGCCAACACCATCTGTAGCTGATGCTTCTCCCTCAGTCTCCTCCTCTGTATTTGGTGGTACTTCTGGTGGGCCTGCCTGTGGTCCTTGAAACTGTGGTCCTGCCCCTTGCTGTCCCTGTTGAAGCTGTTTCCTGAAAATTATATTCTGTAACATGGCACAGACTGTCACTATTTTGGCAGAGGTGCCTAGGCATACTGCACTATATCTCTTGATGTGTCTAAACACTGGAAACTAGATCTAAGATATCCAAACACACATTCCATAATATTTCTAGTTTGAGGATTGGCCTCATTGTATCCTTGCTCAGTGGGGTTTCTCATGGGTGACATAAGACAAGGCTCAATGACATAACCTGCATCCACTAGATGCTCTTGGGGAATATCACCACCTAGCATACCTGGTATACAACTCACAGGTATGCCATATGTGTGAGTTGTGGAAACTGCTGGAGTTATCTGCACATTTTAGATGAACAATGGGACAATACAGACAACCTTACAGTTTACACAGTGGAACTCTTTTCTGTTGATGTACCTCCTTTGCTGTCCCCAGGTAGAGCTTTTATTTCTATGTGTGTGCAATCAATGGCCCCCAACACTTCAGAGAAGTCTGCTACTGCAAAGAATTCCTGCATCGTTCTTTCTGTCTCCTGTGGGGTATGTGGGAAACAAATGTGATCCCTTGCATGTTGTAGAATTGCATTTGAAAACTGATGTAATATTGTAGAGGCTGATGCCTGTGATACCCCTAATATATCCCCTGTGGGTGTCTGGAAAGTACCAGTAGCTAGCATATGTAATGCTACATATACCTTTGATTCCAATGGAATCAGTTTTCCATGCTTTCCCTGGGGCCTGAGGTGGGGGCAGCAGAGGTTGCATAGTTCCACCAGTGTTTCCTTGTCCATCCTGTATGACTCATCACTTTCTGTGCCACACAGTCCATAAGTCAGACTGGTCTAAACACCCATCTTCTTCTTTCCTGAGAACTGGCAGCAGCAGAAGCACCCTGATTAAAAGCCTGTTGCACATACAGCATAATAATAGCAGCAGCAACCCCTAACATGTATTCCAAAGAGTTGTGGTCTGCAGGATAAATGGATATACTGACTGTACATGATTGCTTTATAGCTTCCTAAAGAGCCCCACCACAATGAATTTAATTAGAAAGGAAGTTGGCTCTTTATGTTGTCATTAGCATTTTCTATTGTTTGTCTTGGTGGCTCTACACTTTGCGTAGAACCATTTAATGAATACCAAATAGTATGCTATCATGTTGGCTACACACCATACAACCAACACAATTGCTAGAATTTTGTTATATTTTCATTGTAGTCTGTTTCTTTTGATATTTCTTAGGATGTAGGAAGATAGAGTGGAGTGTTTCTTGCTAAAATTAATTATATTTGATTAGTATTATTAAAATAGTTATTATCTGTTGAGACTCTTCAAGATTGACACATACACATATTATGGCTTTATTCAGGATAGGGATTAGTCAGATTAGGTTATTAAACAAGACTAGAAACATATTTTTTTCATTGAGTTGAAGGTTAGTATGGTTGATATTACTTTATTTCGCCAAGTAGACTCAACCCAAACTAAGAAACAAAAACCAAGGATGTAAGACACAGCAACTCCAGATGAAAGGCTCCAATTTATTAGTTGAACACAGTAGACACATATAAAAACAAATTTTGGATTTTTTGAAATTGCATTTCATTATCAATTCCTTGATAATTAATCTAAATATTTCCATTTTAATTAATTTGTTGCTCTATTTTATAGTGACACTGTAGCTGAATTATTGAAATGTAATAAACCGGTCAATCATATACAATTACATGAATTCTGTAAATTACTTTCTATAAATATAAATGGCATTAAAAGTGTTAACAAAAGAAGTTCCTTATTTAAATAACTTTATAGCAATAAAGCAAATTTTACTGGACCTGTTATTTTATGGAAGAAAAATATTTTTACGCCTAAAGTCCTTTAAACTTATTCTGATTCTAAAGGTCTTCTTTATTCGATTGTTTTAGAATATAATAAAGTAATTATTACAATTTCTTGCTTATGTTATATTATATCACTGACAGAACCCACACTGTGAAAGTAGCAGACTCCAAATCCGACTTCAGACCAGTGACAAGTGGAGTACCACAGGGTTCAGTCCTGGGTCCTCTCCTGTTTGGTATCTACTTTTCTGAAGTACAGGCTAACACAGAAGGTCTTTAGCTAATGAAGTTCGCAGATGACTGCAAACTAGGAGCCATAATTGAAACTCCTAATGATGTGGACATCCTACAAAAGGGCCTCACTGAGACAGATGCCTGGTGTCAAAGCCTTGGCCTCAAGCTCAATGCCAAAAAGTGCATTGTCATCCCCTTTGGTAAAAACTCTGTACCCATGAGCTACCACATAGGTGGTAGTCTACTTAACACCAAAAATGTGATGAGACCTTGGGACACAGGTGGACAGTAGTCTCTCCTTTGATAATCACATCACCACAGTAGTCAGGAAATCCTTCTACGTGGCACATCTCATCACAAAAGGTTTCTCATCCAGGAAAAAAGAGGTCATTGTTCCCCTCTACTCATCACTTATTATAGAGTACAATGCCCCTTTTGGTATGTACCTCACAAGACATCTACAACAACTGGAAAGGCCACAGAAATACCTCACAAAGAGGATTACTGGACTCAAACAAATGCCCTACGCAGACCGTCTAAAAAAAACTCCAGCTTTACTCCATTGCATATCACCTACTCAGAGGCGATCTCTGCCTAACATACAAAGCTATGTCAAACCCAGAGCTGTTGGACATGCTCCACTTAAAGAAATCCCAATCTTTCCGAGCTACATGCTCTAGGGACCTAAACCTTGTCACCACAATAAACAGAACATGGAGGGATAGATTCTTGTCCCAGAGACTTCCCATACTCTGGAACAAACTACCTATCTATATCAAACAAAGCTCCTCATTAGCACTCTTCAAGAAAAATGTTGGTGACTGGATGGGAAATAGGAAATTCACCCCAGGGATCACCTCTGTGACTCTGCTCGACAGGGGCACAGGAAAATAATTTTCTTGGGTGGCGAATGCCAGAGTACCTTTTTGGCTAGGCTAATATAGACCCTAGGGCCAATGGCCTAGTACCTACCTATGAACCTATGAACCTATATTGGTTTCTTGGTATAGATGCTAACTTAGCTAAAGAACCCTTGAAGATTATCTTGTCCAAGATGAAAGGTAGTTTAATCCTTGCTGATGACTTTAATTGTGAGATAGATTAAAGTGATACTAGTGCTTTAAAAGAACCTAGAATTTCAGTTTCTGATTAAACATTCAAAAATAGTCTGATAGTTTAAATCTATAAGATGTTGTGTTATATGTCGAAAAGATTCTTTATTTTCCATACAATACTCCTTTGTTTTTGGAAACCAGACAATTGATAGAGCTTATATATTATTTAAAACCAGATTAGATAACATCGAAGTCATTCCTTGTCCTCTTATGGGTCATAACACTATACAGAGCTGGATCCAGCACTAGGTAACCTAGGCAGTTGCCTAAGGCCCCCTGGCTGGGTGGTCCACTGGCCAGTGGGACTGCCACAACATTTAATGTTTAATTAAATTTTTAATTTAAAACAAAAAAATTAAATTGCACATTGCATTCCTCTTTAAGAACATACTCTGTGTTTGTGAGTGCATTGATGCATACACAAAAGCAGCAGGAATGTTGATATGTGTGTGTCACCACATGCATAAATATTCTTTTCCTGCTTCTTCTGCTTCTCCATGGAAATTTAAACTTTTTCAGGAGATGTTCATTCCAGGTGCATGCATATTTCAAATGTTCCATTGCTGCTTCTTCTGCACAATTTAAACTTGCTTGGAGACATTCTGGGGTTGTATCTTCCATATGTGTGTGTGTGTGTGTGTGTGTGTGTGTGTGTGTGTGTGTGTGTGTGTGTGTGTGTGTGTGTGTGTGCACGTGTGTGTGTGTATACTTGTGTGTGTAATGCCTTAGTTAGGGTGGCAGGTTCAATGCCTGTACTTTGGTAACATCAGACAAGAGCCTAAATCCTCTACACCAAATGCAAGACTACTTAAAAGTTACACTACATCGTTTTCAAGGAATTGTAAGTTTTGGTGCATTTTCAAGGAATTTTGAGTTTCAGTGCATTTTCAGAGAATCATGAGTTTCAAGGGGAAGAGAATTTTACCGTTGCTTATGCTAAGTCTGTTTTCAATGTGTAACTGTTTTCTTTAAAAAATGGGCATGAGTATTTGTGCTGTAGAATTTGAAAGCCATGTCAGTAACACAATAGGTAGTACACTTTCCTTTGGTATAGATGGCTGTGGGTTCTACTCCCATATCATATAGATGAATTCCCGATACTGCAGTGTACTTTGGGGGAGAGATAGGAGTGCTGCCCTCCAGAGTATGTCCTCCTTTGGATGATATGCCCAGTAACTATAAACCTGTTGTCTGTTAGCCAGTCATTACCTATTGCAATATTACCAGTGCACCATTTTTTAATGTTACATAGGCAATTTATTCTTTGAAGTCAGCAGGCAATGAATTTGCACATGAAACACTGACATCTAAAGTTGTTTGTCAGCAGCAACCTCTTCATTAGTTAAAGATCTCTTTGATGTGGAATCATTCAGATGACTTTTACTGCTGCAGACATTATGCATACTGAGTTATATTGGTAGATTGTAATGAAGTTTGAGTGGCTTTTTATGGTTCAAATGTTTTGAAATAAGTAGTTTTGTCATTATTGGTTCATACATTTTATTTCATTGCTTACTGTAAGAAATTTTTAAAATGACAAAATTTAAAACACAGTCTAACAAGTGTGCTGTATTATACAAGGAATATGATTTAATACAATCAGGAAGGTAAATCAAAGAACAAACGCATGTATGTATGGTCCTAAAATGTGTGCACGGGATCTATGGTTTGAAAACAACCCACAGGTAAATTTAATCCACACTGGCCTGATGCATTTTCTTTGAATGTAGGTTTCAATGCCATTTTAAGAGCAGAGAAGTTTATTGTTCATGCTAAGGCTGCTTTCATTCTCAGTGTATGTGCTATAAATTTTGAAATAACAGTTTTAAATTAAATCCAAATATCTGTAATTATTATGAAGTAAAGAAGAAAATAGTATGCATGCTGACAGGTTTGAACAGTGTTTATGGTAACTAGGGAAAAATAGCCAAGTAGTGTGACACTGGAATGGCTGCTCTGGGCCTTATTTTAACAATATCCAGCTCTGACACTATATGGTTTAACAGCACAATAAATACTAGAAGGTCTTCCTTATGTTCCAGAACTCTAAATTACTTAACTTTACAGCCTGATTTTAAAGACTGGGTAATTAAAGAAACTATTTGGATTTAAATGATAATAGAAAGGTTAATGACATAAATCTTTGGGATTATGTTAAGGTACATATTCAGCAAAAAATAGACACTGGTGTAAGGAAAAATAGAAAATGGTATGAAAGGTTGGAATATTTACAAGAAAGTTATTATATAAAAATCAAAGTTCAAATGGTAATAATGAATAAAATTATCTCACAAAACTGAAACAGCATTAGGAAAAGTTAAATTAAATTTATAAGCAACCACTCCTAAAAGTCAACATAGACTATCTACTAGAGCTAAACTAATTATTTAAAATAATCAAATTAATTCCTTGCTAAATGAGGAAACTGGTGAAGTTTCATCAGATATAGGTGTTGTTTTATTTAATTTTAACAGTTATTATGAAAAATAAATACATGAAATATTGATCCGAATGAAGATTAACTTGAACACTTTTTAAATGAAAATATTAAAAATAGATTATCATTAATTCATATTTTAGATATAATGAATGTTATTTCCTTCTCTGGTATTAAAGAACAAATTGAAAAAAATAATAATAAAAGTTCAGGGTCAAGATGGCTTAATACCAGAGATTAATAGACTATTACCATATAAATTATTAAATTTATTTAATAAATATGTAGCAATTTTAAGTCTTGACCTAGAAAAGGCATTTTATTCTGTTAATTTAAATTACTTATTTACAGCTTTGGAAATGTATGGATTTTCTTTACAATTTATATGCTAATTCTAACGCATTTATTAAAACAGGTTTTGATATGATAAAAGGCACAAAACAGGGTTGCTGTCTTTTACCTTTATTACTTAATCTCATAATTGAACCTTTTGCTGAATTTATTTAGAATAATAATACTGAAGGTTTTAATATGAATACATTTTATGAATCCAATATTCAGCATTTTGCTGATGATATTTTATTCACAGTTGGTGATATAAATAAACCTCTTCAGAAATCTCTAGATCTATTAAATTATTTTAAGACCTTTCTAAAATGAGATTAATAATACAAAAACTGATATTCCTTTGATTCATCAGAAATTAAGTGATTCTCAACTTAATTTCTATGATTCTACACTTATCAAAAATACATTTAATGTCTAGGTGTTTAGGTTTGGAAAGCCTTGATTGAATTATAAACAAGAACTTTCGTTATTATAATGGAAGAGATATATGTTTTGATTAATAAACTGAATAATTTCTTCTTCTCATTAGAAGAAATATTTTTATTAAATAAATGATTTTGCTGCATATATATATATATATATATATATATATATATATATATATATATATAGGGAAATTAGTAAAACAAATAAACTCTTATTAAAGTTTTTATGACATTCTTTGAAACTTAGAACTACCTTTATAAATCACATTAGACCTCGGAATAAAGAAAAGACTGGATTTTCCAAAATTCTTAATTTCTGTCAGTCATCTACTTTGTTAACATATTTACTCTGGTTAGATAACACATATATGACACAATAGAAATGAATACATGAGCATGCCTTTGATATTTTTAATTTGAAATCTATTTTCTCTTTAGACATATTGAATAATAAAATATGGGTAATAAAATATTTTAATAAATTAATACATCTATATGTTCAACTTATATCAATTTAATTCTCAAATCTTTAAAAAAACTATAAATAATAATAATATATGTTTAAAAAGTTGTTTTCCTATATTTCCTGTATATCATTTCTAAAGGGCTTTTAGACTATGAATCTACTCAACTAATGTGACATCTGAAATTTCATAATCTTATATTCTGGTCAAAATATTTAGTGGGCTGAAACATTTTATCAATAGATATACTACTGTTAGAAAATGTAATTTATTACATGTTAATAGGTTGTAAACTATCACAAATGTCAGGCATTTGCAATATCATGCATGTGAAGCTTGAAGAAAAATAATCTGTTTGAAAAATGGCTGAATATTCATTGACAGGGTAGGTGAGCTGTTCCTAAGATGTTGTTCAGCCATAATGCTAGTGCTTAGCACAAACACAATGGTCAATAGAGACAAAAACTAGCAAACATAGTATATTACAAGCAAAATAGCAAAGTTTCACCATTACTATTCAAAAGTACAGTTTTCTGAGGATACTATGGATGATATTATAGAATATTGAATTGTTCTATACTCTAAACAAATTATATTACATATTATTAGATAATCCAATAATAGTTAAATGATAAAGAAGAAATAAAAAAACTGGAAGAAAGAAGAAGATGAATTGCAGAAAGGAGAGGGAGTAAGAGTGTAGAGGTAAGTTAAGTAATGATTTTAGTGATGTATAGATTTGGCATAGTGCAGTTGTAGACCATAGACAATACGGCAGAATTCAGCCATTTGCATCTTTATGAATACACAAGATAATTTTAGGTGTCCTCTAAATTCGTTGTGGTCTCTGGCTTGTCAAATTGTGGGAAAAAGATGAATTCAGTTGATTGGAATAATTTTGCTGAAGGACTTTTCATCAATAGACATGTTAGAGTTGAAAGGTATTTGTCCTTTCAGTGTTGTTACAATAGTCATATGTAGAAGAGTTTTAGAATGTTAGCTAATGCTAGATAATATCTCTTATGGATTAAACAAAATATGAAAGTTGTCAGGAGTGGTATGTTTATGGTGGTATGTTTATGGCCAGTGACTGAAAGTCAGATGTTTTTCTGAAGTGAGGTGCACAATGGTGGGGTGTTCATTATCTGGAGCTTAAGTTAATAAATTTGCAGATATTGTTTGTGGTAGTTTTAGTTGTGTCAATATTTGAGTGGAAGGTAATGTGGTAATTTATATTTGAGGTTGAGTATAAGAATAGTGATGGCTAGGACATACTTTGTTTGGATATCAAGTAATTGGAAATGGATTAAGGAGCTATAAGTTGGTTGTTTACATTTGTGGAAATAAGATCCATGTATATTTTGAAGTTAAACTTGAGGTACCAGGTAAATCTTAGGTATTTGTACTGAACTACAAATAACATGGAAGCTATCTTAGCAGTATAGATTGATAGATCATTAGAGATGACCCATTCAAAGATGATGGCAAAGTCATTTTGAAGGTCTTTTGAATATTTATGGTGGATGACCCTGTTATATGCAGAGCAATGTTGTCTTTGTACAGCATTATATTGTTTGAAGGTATGTTATTACAGAGGTCATTTATATATAATGAGAAAATAGTGGGCCTTAATACTGATCTGTGTGGTACTCCTGATGTATATATACTTGTTTTGAGAGATGTTGTTTACCTAGTAATTGAAAGGTTCAGTTAGTCAGGTGATTATTAAAACAACAAAAGGTATTTTGACTGAAGGAATAAAAATGCCAACTGTCTAGTAGTTTTTGAAGATTTACACTCTCAAAAGCTATAGTAAGATTAATAAATGGAGTGCCAGCAAGTATACCTTTTTTTTCAATACCTGAGAGGATTTTGACCTGAGAGGGTCTTGGACCCTGTACAGTTGTTATCTGGATGATATCATACTATTTTGGTGTGATTCTTTTTCCATAATATTACTAATTATTCTGGAGTCACCACTGAATTCTGTAACAAAAGCAAAAAATCCAAGGGATGATCTGTATAAACATACTTTCAGCTGCCCCAGAGCAAGGTTTTTATTTTTCATTTTGGAAGCCATTTCTATTGATGCAAGACGGGGACCATGGGAGACCAGGTTAGAGTATAGGGAGATATTATTAGAAGCCTATAATCCACCCAGACTCAATGAAGTAAGTTTGATATATATATATATATATATATATATATATATATATATATATATATATATATATATATATATTGAGGGGGGAGATACAACAAAGTTTGAGAAATCAAAACTTTGTATAACTGTCCCACACTCAAAACTGTTTTAATCACAAAGATTCAAATAGACAATGCTTCACATCAAAAAGATATGAACAAAAATAAAATCCTGCTAATTATATAATACAGTGTGAGAAAGGCATTTTTTCCAGTCCCCACTGTACTGTACTGTGATCTTGTACTGAAAAAAAGACAGTATGTGCTATCAGCTGATTTTTGATCAGCTGTACCATCTTTTTTTCACTCTGGAAAGTTGACTTCTCAATGAATCAAAAGGAACTCCTATATATATATATATATATATATATATATATATATATATATATATATATATATATATATATAAAAGATAGATATAGATATACATATATATAGATAGATATTATACAGTAATGTTCATTGTCTGGGATCCTGTCTCCCACAACCCCATACTTAGAGCTGGGTCATTGTGTAGGATCACTGTCCAGCCAAATCCTTGAATTTTGCAGTGCTAATACCTTAGGGTCCCCCACCCCAAAATGTGTGAATAGAATTTGTTGTGCAGAGGAATACCCTCTTACCACTTCTACCATCTGATATAATATTTCTTAAAGCACAATAGAACCTCTTAGATCATCAAGCACATAATGCAATGTTTGTTGATACAAACACAACAGAAAATTATATTTGTCTTCAGTATTGACTATACTTATCATCAAAGAGAGAAAACATGCTTTTCTATGACACCACATGCCATTCACTGTTTTACTTAGAAAACACAGAAGGTCAGCCTATAATCATGTCAGGAACAGAACAACCCTGGACACAAGTCACACACCCACGAAAATAAATCTACTGCATCTTCACAGACATTCTCTATGAAACACAAATCAAAGTTTGCTTTCAGTACTGATGTATAAGAGACTATATCTAAATCATTCTTATATAATTCTTTGCATAACTCTCTGGAAATAATGCCTGGATCCTTTGTTATGTACTATTCAAGGCAGATATTCCTTCTGAAGGATTTCCCCACATCTGAATATTTGGATAAGCCATATTACTATGTTCAATGCAATTATTTTGGGCAATACACCTTTCCAGTGAGAGCAAAAGTTCCTTTTTATAGGTAAGTACTAGACGATCTACCCTTTCGTGCCATTTTAAGCCTAGTCGGTTTTCCTTTTGGTTCTTGAATTAACCTATCAAACTGGGTATAAGATGGACCTTGCTCATCTCATGGTCGATAATTATATATTACCCCTAGTGAGAATAATTTGGATCATACCAATGATAATTTGAGGGGACCATGCATAGGATAAAACAAACAGAATATGTCTATGTCCAGTAGTAGTGCATGGGGCAGTCCTGGGGTAAATTTTCTGTTACCTATCCATAGATCCAAGTTGTGTTTGAATATGGACAGGGATGAGCTTTGTTTTACATGGGAGGGGAGTCTGTTCCAAAATAGTGGTATCCATTGCAAGATATACCTGCCCTGCAAACTGTTCTGTTGATGTTGATCAGAATACTTCTGATGTCATTTGACTTGTTGATATGTGGTAGGTTCATCAGTATTGGGGCAGTGGATGCCTTGTATGCCAGACACAGGTCACTTCTTAGTGGTTTATAGGATACCATGTATAGTGACAGGGCATTGAGTCAGTCCATGTAGGACATATTATTTAGGCCATGCATCCTTCTAGTAAGGCATCTCTGTGAGCATTCCAGTTGTTGCATGTGTCTGGATAGATACATACCAAAGGGGGCATTATACTCAATGACTGGCCTAATGAACATATTGCATTATTTTAGATAAATATATATATAGATAGATATGTATAAAGAGAGAGGAAGATATAATGTTTATTTCTGATATAATGTCAATTCAGGGAAAGTATTGCTAGATTTGTACTGCACTGCCCACCTGATCAGAAATTATATGGTTACATCTTACAGAAGCTGAACATAATGCAATTTGGTACCTTGTAAATTCTAAGAGTAAGTCTGTTGGGATCTCTTCAGTTTTACATGTCCTATTAAACACTTCTGAGCAACAAACTTAAATATTTAGTTATAAACTGCAGTTATTTCTACTTTAGGTGTAAATGTAATGGAATAGCTATATCATGAGAAAAAACAATGCATACAAGTTTGCTGTTGTCCAAATCTAATGAAAATGTTCAGATTTTTAGATTCTACTGGCTAAAAATCTGAACTTGATGCTATTCAATTATAACAATAAGATTCTCTCACTCAAAGTAGTATACCATTCTCATTCTGAAAGGCATAACATGAGTAGTTACTAGCCATGCCATCCAGGAGACCATTAAGGAACCCACACCAAATTCCTAATTCTTCAAAGCATTGTCTGGTTAAGTTACTTGATCAAGGTCACATTGTAGGCAAGTGAAAGTGGAAATATTCAAAGTCTGTATCCTTGACACAGGAAGCAGATCATTAACAAATTAGAGCTTTAGCCTTCTGCACTAAATTAAAGGCAAATGCCTAACTTTCTGGTCTCAAAGGTGAGTATGCTACACGTTGACTCAAGTGATACTGATACTTTTTTGGTTACTCAGAGCCCACAACATGAGTTGTGTCTTCATATCTTTCATAAAATACCATGACCTAGTAATTTCAGCAATTTTATCACCTTTTGCTCTCAAAATGACCCTAGAATAAGCCACTTCTGAAAGATTATACCTCCTCTGAGTGTGAAGAAGTCATGTAAATTGCCTACAAAGTAAAGCTGCAGTTGTTTAAGGAGAAGCATTTTAATTTTCACACATGTTCCCACAGACTAACCACTTTCAAACTGGGAATACCTCAGATGTTTAACTATGATTAAGATAAACACATTCTGCATATGATGTATTTCAGTTTGTTTCTCACAGACACATTGCCCCAGAAAATGGCAAGTCATATCCATGATTAGTTATCCATGATCAATTAGTAGCTATAGTAATTTGATTTCATACATGCCAATTAGTTATTCTAAATATGTTGTTTATGATTTGTTGTGAATGTAGGTAGGTCATAAAAATGGACTCTGCTTTTTGCTCATAATGTTTCGGAGCTAAAAGTGTCTCTCTTTCATCAGTGCCTATACCTCATCATCATTTCTATATCTTTATTGCTTCCCTGAGCAGTGCAACAAGTGTTGTTGCATCAAACCTGCCCTGCTAACTCATTTCTCTTATTTCTTCCTTTTTTTTGCAGTGTAAATAATAAAATGCTGAAAGGATAATACATTAAGCCACTTTTATTAAAATAGTAAAACAATGAAACACTAAAATAACGTAGACAGTACTCACTTTTACAATAGTGAGTACTTCATTAGGAGTCTTTTTTTTACAGATTTACTGCATATGTCTTTCTTCTTTGAAAATGGAAAAGCATGTGTAAAAATAAAAATCTTTCAAGCCTCACTGCCTTATAGTATTTTACTTGTATTTGTTAGCCAATCAGAGGGAGCAACATGGTTTCACTTTTGAAACCTGTACTATATGCCTTTTTTTTTTAAACTAAAATATAATCAAGGTATGGTCAACCACGATACTTGGAGAAGGAAATTTATTAGGACAGTTAGATAATGACACAAAAAGATATGCTTTGTTAAAATAAGCTAATAATTACAGAAAGCAGAACAATAAAACCATAATATGTTTGCTTACAGACTGAAATAAATTTGGAGTTCTTTCTTTAACCATCATACTTCAATACAACATGTTGCAGATACTTTGTTATGTACTATAGACAATTTCAGAAATGTTGTTGACATCTGCCAGTACAGTTGGCAACATAACGCCATGCAGCCAGAATATTGTTTTCATGTGTTATTCAAAATGAGTAATTTTGTCTAAGCAAAGTAGGCCTCAAGGTCTTGTGATATGCTCACCACCTCCACTATTGCAATTGGAAGCCAGTACAATCAGTGGTTTGTGGTGTTCAGTGATCCCAAGATTTATTGGCCACAGTGTTGAGTCAAAATTTCAGCCCAGACAGTGGTGACATAGTAGATATAGAACCCACCCTTGAAGACCACCACAGACATCTGCAAATGCTGAGTCGGGGTTCAGTAGCATTGGAGATGGAAAGACATTTTTAGTTACAAATGCTTTTATAGGGGACCCTGGGAAAGCTGAAAATGTTGTTCTATTCATTGTACTTTGCAGTTCACACTTGCTTTTGTCAGTTATATACTATGTTGGCACAGCTTCAGCACCAACACAACAATCTGGCATTGCAGCTGCAATAAAATAGCTAGCATGTCATGGCACTTCCTCTGGCCATCTCTACTCACTGTGTCCCCAGAATAACACACGAATATGAAACAAATTAATATGATCTTTACATATCACCAGATCAGTAAGACACCTTGTCCCTGTTATAATGTGATGGCATGCAAAACACAATGAGAAGTCTTGCAATGGGGGGGGGGGGGTTGTAAAGGAAACACTCAAAGGCACAGAGGCTACCCCATACCAGTATCACTTAAAGCCATTGCAATTCTTCAGTGATGAGACACAAGAAGAAGGCTGCAGCTCTACCAGGGTCATTATACTATTCTGCCCAAAGCAATATTATGGTGTGCAGCTTGCCCTAGGACTACATGGCCCATGAACGTATGAATCACAAGTAAGGCTCCATTTTCATGGGAAAATATTAATTTATATTCTGCTATACTATATAATAGTATAACAGTATAGTAGTATTGGCACTGGGATAGTCAGGAAGCACTGTGTACCACCAATGGAGTTGTTCTGGAGTGCAAATCAGCATACGGAACTTACAACAGCTTGCATTCTGTTATCTTTATAAGTCAGTGGAAGTGAAAATGCCAGATTTCTGATTTGACTTTCTTATGAACTTAGAGGTACATCGATTTTCCTGACAACAAAAATTAATTTAAAAAGCTCTGATTTTAAATCTCTAGTTAACTCCCATTACTTATATAGGCCACATTCATGCCCCTATGCTGAGATAAAGGCAGTGGTGTATAACACCTAAATCTTTTGTGGAATATCTTAGTATTACAAATCCACAGGAGTGTGATGTGCATGTACATGAAACATTTGCAGAAAATGAAGACAGAAAGTGACTTGCTCTGCTGGAGCATAAGCTTGGGCCTTACTGAACAGTATTGCAGACATGTTGCCTACTGTGCTGTGCTGTTCTGACAGCTGTAGTCCCCACATACCTAAACGCATTAATCTTTCTCCTTAACATACGTCCCATAGTCTCAGCTGTGTTCTGCACATACCTAACCACATTACTCTTTCTCCTTAATATATATCCCGTAGTCACAGCTGTATTCTGCACATGCCTAAACACATTATTCTTTCTGCTTAGCATACATCCCGTAGTCACAGAAGTAATTATGCAATACTAATCCACAGGAATATGATGTGCATATTTTATGAAGCAGAAACAAATCTAAATGAAAGGAATGGGTGATATAGATGCTTTTGAATGCTGTTCTAATTATTCTTCTAGCTGTGAGAACTAACTGGGCAGATAAATGGTTAATGTTTGCCAGATGTAGAATGTGTCACTAGTAAACCATGAAGACAGTGAGCAAGAAAGTGTGAGTTAAGAAATCAACACATAAATAAATGACAGCACGTTTTGACATCCTACGGTTCATTTAGGAACTATAAGGTACATAACAAAAATAAGGTACCATATTTTGTTTCTGTACTGTTTTTATTTACTGATTGTATACAGCATTCTGCTGGTGTTCTTTATTTCAAAAACATTAATATTGCTGTGAGTTTTACTGGAATATATTAAACAGGGCAAGCTGATGGTGCAGTTTTGAAGACTTTTTTATTTTCTCCACTGTACTGCAACAATGGAGTTGGTATATATAATTTCAGAAGGGAAGTTATGGAGTAGCACCTCCAACAAGGGAGTGCAAGAGGCAAGTTTTTTTTTATTGTTTTTGATTTACATTTTTTAGAAGTTATTTTTGGAAAACTATCAGCTGAATCAGTGTGCTTTAGGAGAACTTAGGTAAGCCCTATTGCATAGCCAGCACTTTGTCTCCTAGATCCATGATAAACCTTGTCTCACAGAACTAGATGCCTTTACCATGTGGAAGATATTCCAAAATCCCATCCACAATCAAAAAATACAGGCACATATCAGGGCTCTGTGCCTGTGAAATGAGGCAATCAAGAGGATGCTGGGATCACAGGATAATGCTGTATGCCTGTATTTATGGGGTACTCTTTTTTTCAGCAGAACAAGCGTTTGTGCATTGAGAATATAACTATAAATGTGCTATGCATTTTAACTGCATTTTAGTTGGTTTCCAAATCTGACAAGCTCACCTTTTGTCATTTTCTGCCACTTTTGCATGGCACAAAAGAGCAAAATGATCATGTACCTTATTTGTTTTTTAATAGAAATGTTCATAAATCCCATATATTATCATTGCACATATATTTTAGTGCAGCCAAGAAATTAATTTTAATTCAACTTGTTTGGTTTTCTAACTGCGACCAGTGTAAAAGATGCTATCCACAAAGCTTATGTCAGTGGCACAACAGATAGCACATTTGTCTTTAGTGTGGGAAAACAAGAAGTCTATGGAATCAAGCCTCACCCCGGGAGCATGAGTTAATTTACAGTACTGACGCTGCAGTGCAGCATAAGGTGGGTGCCACACTCCTGGGTGTGCTGTCCTTTGGATGAAATGCTATACTGAGGCCCCATCTGCCTGAGTTAGTGGTAGCTCATGTGGATGTAAAAGATCCTATGGTACCTATCAAAGTGAGTATGGGAAGTTCCCTGATGCTCTGGGCAAATTTCCCTTACTAGTATTAATGCTACATTGGGTCTCCCGTGAAAAGAGGTCACAAACCTGGCCAGCAAAGGATAAATATAAATTTTTGACAGCATCTCTTTTTTAAACTGGGCTAAAGACTCTGTCAACTGGTACCATGAAGTTAGAAATTTATACTATTTATAAATCATAGAAAAGAAGTAGTGTGAATTTGCTGGACAGCATAAAACCTTCTGATGTACAAAGCATAACAGACTAAACAGATGCTTGCTGTATGCTTGTAGAGGCTGTACATGACTATATCACATGCTATGCCTTAAACATTTTAGTGTATGTGTTAGGGCAGCACTAAGGTATCTGGGTGAAGGTCAGACATTCTAACATCCATGTGGATTGCAATGAAAACCATTACTACAATCAGCAGACGGGCTTTCATACTTACATAATTTGGCAGTCACTATACAATAGTTAATCAGTCATTTTGACAGACGTTGATCTGTTTACTATTGCCAAAATACTGTAAAATGTATTCTCTCTGAAAATTCCAATCCATAAAAACTACTTGACAGAAATGTATGCAGTTGCATGCATCAATATTAGACTACGACTAAAATAATAATATATAACAGGAAAGTGTGGTGGTGTGGCATTTCGTTCTGCCTGGCCAGGCTTTCGCTCTTGGGACTGAGGCTAATGCTAGATATGACTAAATCCATCTATGGCGTATTTTCTTTCATACCTCTCAACTGTCCAGATTTTCGCAGAATATCCTAATTTTTGCCTCATATTTTTGATCTATTCCTCATATAATTTGTGATTTTCTAGCAAATCATTGAGGATTGAAATCACTTATTAATGACACACATTTGAGGTTCAGATTTTATATCCTTCAGAAAATGCATGCTGACATAAGACCTGATATCCCAGATACTTAAAGTTTGTAAGAGCAATCTTTACAATCTGTCCTTATTTTTGGGCCTTTGTCCCACCCCACACCATTAATTTAGGCTTTGAACAGATTTCTTGCACTAAGAGGTTGAGAGGTATGTTTTGCTGCTATATATTATTCCTATTATTATTATGTTTTTAAGTGAATACTCATACCCTGGGATTCAGAAAGGTTAACCCAATGTTGTGGGTTTTTCTGATTTACAAACCACTCTACCACTATGATTTTCCCCTCATGGGGAACAGTAGTGCAGACAGCAGAATTTTGGGTGAAACCACATGTTAATTCAGTAACCAGGGGAGTGCCTAATGCTAATTAGCCATATGGTCTTCTCTGGTAAATGTCCATAGATCCCAATTAACTCCACTTGTGAATGTTCTCATTTGACAGCATTCACCCTTTCTATCCTGCAGGTGCAGTTCTGGTTCAGGTAAGTACAGCAGAGTCATGTGTATGTGTGTGTGTGTGTGTGTGTTTGTGTGTGTGTATCCATGTGCATGTGTAAGTATGCGTGTGTGTGTGTGTGTGTGTGTGTGTGTGTGTGTGTGTGTGTGTGTGTGTGTGTGTGTGTGTGTGTGTGTGTGTGTGTGTGTGTGTGTGTGTGTGTGTAGGAGTATCTATCCTACAACTATAGATAGTCTGCTAGGGAGAATACTATAGCCATCAGGGTGGACATCACAGTGTTCAATTCACAGACATGATAATTAGCAACTAAGAAGGTGTTTCTCCATGCGCCATGTTAATTGACCAACCAAGAGTGGACAAATAGCATGAGTGAAGATAATGTCTATAAATCCTAGTCATGCCTTTTTATACATGATAGAAGTTTTTGGATATACATTTTAGTTTGACTATATTCAAATCGTGTTTCTTTTTTCATTTGTTTTAATATTGTAGTTACTTTTCAAATACTTTTTTAGTTTATTTCTTGGCTCTTTGTTTGATTACTTGCTTCCATTTTTTTTATGTCAGCTTTAATGTATTTTTGTTATACTTTTGATTACTTTTTTTATTTTTTGCATTTTAGTTTTGCTGTTTTTGACTGCATCGGGTATATTTTAGGGAAATGCCGGAAGCACTAATGAGCATTTCTGATTAGTTGTAGAGATCATTCTGTATGTCTGTGTTGTACGTTTTCCATGATATATTGGTAACATCCGTCAACATCATAATTTTATCTCATAACATGTATGTTGCATCTGTTATAAAAATAACCAATGCTAGCCAGCACTATGGTATAGAAGGACAAAGCCCTGACTGCACCACACTTGATCGAGGTTCGAGTAGCACCTTGAGTATTTGAGGTTCTGGCATATGGAGGATGGGTGCCCTTGTCCTGGGAGGGGAGGAAGGAGGGGTATGTGCACAGGGCATAAAACACAGTTAAATTTCCTTTTTGGAGGCCAGGAAAACAACACCAAAGTGCCTTCTGAAAGTAGCCAGTGTTGCTTGTCAATGTTAGCACTTTGAAGAAGTGAGGGTTGGTTCAGTGCAGCTCAACCATTGCATTTTCCACCCATTGGGGGATGCAAGGCATAGAAAGAAAATTAGTTTAAAACACTCCCAGCAGCAGCAATATGATTGATTTCTTTACTGGCATAAACCATTACTGCAAAAAGTCCAGAGGAGACCAGGAGTAGTAAACTGACACAGCGAAAGAAGAGAGGCACAGGATCTGCTGATAGACAGCTGCTGAATGAAAAATATAACAACAACAACAAAATTAAATAAATAAAGCAGCCCTTATTCATTTTCGCACAAAATATTATTGTTAATTTTGGTTCTTTATTTAATGAATCAGTAATATGCAATTATTTGTTAGGGCTTTTGTATGCATTTGAATGTTACCAATCAAAAATTAGTACTATGTAGTGGAATGCATTTATATTTCACTCTTAGCACTCCGGGTATTATATGGCTATAATTTTTTTATGATTTTGATAACATTGCACTTGCTCAGACCTAATAGCAAGCACTAATATACCCTGACACTGATTGCCCAGCAGGGCAAGGCTCTTTATTCACCCCTCACCAACCAAGCGACTAAGCAGCTCACCCTACTATTCAGGCATGACCAAAGGGCAACTTTAGTTGCAGTCTCCAGTCCAGCTGGTGAATCTGGGTATCCTGAGGCAATGTTACAACTGCCTCATGTACACAGACAACCCTCTCCTCCTACACAAAACACTAACATATGCGAGAAATGCAATTATACAGCCAAACTGGAAGCTAAGCTGTCTCTACCCAAGACTGGAACAGACAGTCAAGAGGAGAAGGTTAACATTTGCACCACACCTCCAGCCACACACAGACCTACTAAAACAGCACTGGCAAAAAATACACCTAAATACACAAAATCATACTCGGAGGCTTTAAATAAAAACCTGCAAAAGCATCAGAGACCTCCAAAGCAGACACCCAAACAACCTGCACTTCCCATCACAAACCAGACAACACATAAAACACAAAATCAGTGTGCCGCACAATCACAGCCCTTAAGGCGAAGTAACATACCTAACACACTAGTAATAGGTGACTCTATAGTCAGGCACACTGACGTCCCACTCACTAGGCTGGACAAGCAGAAGGTTACTGTTAGCTGCCTGTCGGGAGCCAGAATCCACCACATAACACAAGCACTCAGGTCACTCCAGAACAAGTATAAATATGACTCTGTCATTGTTCATGTTGGTGTGAATGATCCGAGACGTACCTCCCTGGACTACATGAAAAGAGACATGGAAGAGCTCTCTGATCATGCAGCCCAGGCTGGTATGACCCTGACCCTGAGTAGCATCCTGCCCTCACCAAGAATGATACCTCAGTATAAAGAAAAAAATGATCAATTTCAACAATTGGCTAAGCTTCTGGTGTCTTCAAAGGGGATCCAGTGTCTGTCAGCCTGAGACGACATGCTCGACAAGCCACGTTGCTTCGCAAGATACGGCTTGCACCTGTCACCCCTAGGCTTTCAAATACTGGCCAAGGCTCTTGCTGCCCCCATAATGCCTTTTGTAGGCAAGGCTCAAAAGTCAAACCCACCTCCGTAAACAGCACAATTAACAAAAAACTGAGGGTTATGCTACTCAGTGCCAGGAGTTTAAATCTCAAAATGCACGCACTCGAAGCACTCCTCAGTATGGAGAATGTCGACATCTGTGCAGTAACTGAAACCTGGTTCAAGGATCCAGACAGCACCCCAGCACTACCGGGCTACAACTCATACCACACGTTTCAGCCACAGAACACATACCAAAACACAAAAGGAGGGGGTGTATCCATATTCATCAAGGATACCTACACCTCCAGGTTAGTGGCACAGCATGATACCTCTGAGATCATCCATGTGCAACTAACATTGAGCAAATCTGCAATGCAAATTGTGGCTTGCTACAGATCACCCTCCATGACCCAGGACCACCACTCCACCTTTCTGGAGACACTGGAAAACATGAAGGTCCTACTGAACACTCTGATTATTGGGCGATTTCAATTACCCTACCATTCACTGGGAAAACTACATGAGTACAAATTCCCAGGCCCAGCACTTCCTGGAATTCATCAACTCAAATGTCCTGGATCAGCTGGTAAACTCTCCTACCAGAGGTGAAAACATATTGGACCAGGTCATCACCAGCATGTGCAACAGGTGTTCCACACCGGAGGTCAACCCATCACTGGTTAGATCAGACCATAAACTAATCAGTCTGTATGTCCACACCCCACCACCACCCCCAACTAAGGAAACCACAGTAAAAAACTTTTCTAAAGCTAACTTTACTTTACTTAAGACAGAGGTGGTAAGTTTCACAGCCACCACGTTAAAGGATAACGCTGCCCAAGATCCAGAAACCTTTACAAATGCACTCTATGAGCACCTACAAGGATGCATGGATCGTGCCATCCCTAGCAAAACCAAGACTCACTCCTCTAAGAGAAGGAAACCAGTTTGGTGGACCCCTGCAATAAACAGGCTATACAATAGAAGGAGGAAACTAGTTCAGAAAAAAAGCAAATCCCAAGAAGGAAAGACATCCCTGATCAGTATCAGTAAGAAACTAAGGTCCCTCATGAAATCATCCAAGGCTAACTTCGAAAGAAAAATAGCCAAGGATTCAAAAGATAACCAGAAAGCCTTCTTTAGCTATGTTAAGAATCTAAGTGGCAATTCGCAGATATGCACTGAACTAGTGATAAATAGCACAAAATATACTGAACCTACTGATATTGCCAACATCCTGGAAGATAGATTCAGTGCAAACTTCACCCCCCCTCTCACCTCCAAAAGGACCCACAACAATACCGGAAAAGTATAGTGTCCCAAAAATCACAGACACACAGGTGAAAACAGCCCTTTCAAAAGCCAAAAACACAGCATCAATGGGACCAGATGGTGTCCCAAGCTGCATCTTGCACGAACTACAGAATGAACTAACCCCCCCACCTAAACACACTGTTCAACCTCAGCCTCTCCATAGTCTACGTGCCCATAGAATGGCACACAGCAACGGTTATTCCTCTCCACAAAGGAGGGGCCACAACTGACCCTGGTAACTATCGTCCCATAAGCCTGACTAGCCTGGTCTGCAAGGCTATGGAGCACATCATCATGGAACTCATTAACAAAGACATTGGGAACCTCCAATCATGCCTACTAAACCTGGTTGACTTCTTGAGACAGTCACCAAGGCCATAGACGAGGGAAAGGTGGTTCGCACAGCCTATCTTGACCTCGCCAAACCTTTCGATACCATTCCCCACTCGGGTATTACAGAAAAACCTCACCAGCCTGAACATAAACCCCTACGTCATGAGATGGGTTGCCAACTGGCTTACAGACAGAACTCACACGGTAAGAATAGCGGGCTCCAGGTCCGACTCTAAACCAGTCACAAGTGGTGTCCCACAAGGCTCGGTCCTGGGACCCCTACTGTTCGGCATATACTTCTAAGAAGTACAGGCAAACACAGGAGGACTATGGCTAACCAAGTTCGCCTATGACCGCAAACTGGGAGCCATAATTGACTCTCTGGCTGACATGGACATCCTCCAAAAGGGCCTTACTGAGACAGACACCTGGTGTCAAAGTCATGGCCTCAAGCTAAATGCCAAAAAATGCATAGTCATCCCATTTGGGAAAAACAAAACACCCACAAATTACCACATAGGTGGCAGCCCCCTTAATACAGAAGAGGTAATAAGACATCTGGGGACCCAGGTAGATAGTAATCTCTCCTTTGACAATCATATTGCCAAAGTAGTTAGGAAATCCTTCTATGGGGCCCATCTAATTACTAAAGGGTTCGCATCTAGAAATAAAGAGGTTATAGTGCCCTTCTACTCGTCACTCATTAGACCCATCATAGAGTACAATGCCCCATTTGGGATGTACCTCACAAGACACTTCCAACAGCTGGAAAGACCACAAAAGTACCTCACCAAGAGGATTACTGGCCTCAAACATATGTCCTATGCAGCCTGACTGAAAAAAACTCCTGCTGTACTCAGTGGCATATCGCTTACTCAGAGGTGATCTCTGCCTGACTTACAAAGCCATGAATTGATGGACATGCTCCACCTAAAGAAATCCAAGTCACTGCGAGCCACGCGCTCTAGTGAGCTGAACCTCACCACAGCAATAAATAGAACATGCTGGAGGGATAGAGCCCTGTCACAGAGACTCCCCATGCTTTGGAACAAAATTCCAAATTGCATCAGGCATAGCTCTTCACTAACACTCTTCAAGAGAAACCTTGACGAGTGGATGGGTAACAGAAAATACACCCCTGGGATCGCTTCATTGGCTCTGCTTGACAGAGGCTCAGTTAATTAATCAATGGGGCAGCGAAAGCCGACACACTCTGGCTAGGCTTATAAATGCCCTCAGGCAGATAGCCTAGTACCTACATATGAACCTATGAACCTATTTTCAATGCTCTATAGTTGGAAGTATGAGTACAGAGATATTGGCTCACAATTCCCGAAGCACTTTCACAATTCCCGAATCACTTTCACAGTTCCCGAATCACTTTCACAATTCCTGAAGCACTTTCAGAGATCCTCTGAAGCAATGAGATGTATGTGCAATGCAAGAAAGGTATTGTAAGCACATTATTACAGAATTAATCATCTAATTAGCAGCACAAGGCAGTAGCTTTCTTCATACAGTTTGGGGTTCCATATGACATCCCAGAGTAAACAGGACTTGTGGAATTGCATTTCTAAGCTCAGACCTCCACCTACTGAATATTCCAAAAGAAGAATGAAAGAGTGACAGCAACAACATTTATGCACTGAATGACATGAAAGGATATACGATATAAATTTGTTGTTTCTAGTATTCAAATAACGAAAAACGCTGCATGGTTATTCTGCATTAATTACGCTATAGCAAATAAAAAGAAAACTGCAAAAGAAGTGATGTATTTCAAAACAAAAATAGTACTAAATTTGACAATGTGTATTTTTGGGAGGAAAATAAATTTGAAATTAAGAACTTGTGTATTGTTCAAACGCTTACCTTTATAAAATGCTGAATTTACATCTCAGTATATTGATCTTTTCTCTATCTGCATAAAATGAGTTCATTAAATGCTTTCCAAAAATAAACTGAGATTATAGGAGTCATTCAAAAACAGTAAGTGTACTACTTTAAGCAAAACAGTCTGATACTAGGCAACATGCTTGCAGTGGCCAGTTCAGAAACAGCACAGTCATACTAGCATGGAGAATAGTACAGTATACATCACATGCAAATGAGTGTCAACATGCTGATGAATGCTATTGTGTATGCAAATGCTGAAACCAAACACAGAGGCATGATCCAAAAGCATATAAAATAGTGCAATTAGCTATGTTGACCAGCTTCATAGACAGGAATACTACTCTACTTGTGCTAAGATGTTAGGAGTATTATCTACTCTAAACAATCATCATGTGTTAGTGGTTATTGTGGAAACCAGTGCCCATGTTGTATTCATGCTGCATAAAGGTCTGTAAGTGACTGACATAACATCACTTCCATGACTCAGACATAATAGAACTCTACCATAGGGACAGAGATATCCTACAGTATCATGACTGATTGATGTTATCCTCACATGGTGTCAGAAAAATATGAATTAATGTGTGTGCTTAATGCTAATTAGAAACTAAATGAGTTAACACGTTTTTCATTCTATTTCATATGCACTATTTTATATACAGCTTCGTATTATATGAGACTAAAAGATGCTTTTGAAACTGCAGTGTGCTTTCTGAAAACTTGCAAGATGCCCTCTGACCTAGTAACTGCTAGCACAGCAAAATTCATGTTTATGCCTTTTGGAAATGTACTTGAGAAGCAGGTGATTATCTGCTAGGTCAGGAAGCAATGAATGAACAATGCCATATTCTATAATGTAATGACTTTAAACAATTAGCTCTGTTCGAAGTATGAGAACACGCACAGCTGCAGAAGGAAGAGAAAAAACAAACAAAGAACTGTTGGAGAAATGAACTGCAATCTATACTTGCTTTGTGCTCAAATTAGCCATAGTACCTTGAATGGTAACATTGCATATATCTAACCGGTGGTAGCCAAGGCCACGTTGTTTTCCTTAGGAAATTTCTCACAAAAATTGATAGTACAAGCAGAAATTTACAAAAACAACTACTACGTAATGATGATGTTAAAAGTTGTGATTTGCTACGTCAGCTTGGTAGGCAATGTCTTATTAGAAAATGTATAAAAATGCTTGCATTTCCTGATTCTAGTCAGACAAACTCTGTATTAGCACGTTTTTGTCTCCTTGCTGCAAGATTAAAGTGCCTTAACCTGAACCTACTGTGTATTGATCATTTTTAAAGTATATTTTTTCCTTTGACACATGGCATCAAGGGGGAAGGAGATAATGCCTATCTTAGTGAATACAGAGGTTTCTGCTAACCATTCTTGCTATGGAGGCCTTTCAGACTCCAGCTGGAGGCCTGTTAGAAATTTTACAGGCCTAGGTGACAGTAATGCACATGACATGTATGCATACACGAGGCGGATATAATAATAATGTCCTACAAGACTGGCATTTACTACTACTCACCTGGGGGATCCCCAACAGATACTCAAGCAGTCCTAACCACTCCAGCTCCCATATCCAAATCAATACACAGAATTAGTGTCCTCTCAGATTCTCTATTGAAGTTTATAAGAAACTGCTCAGTCTATGGAAGCTGGCATTGTCTTGTGAGAGTGGCCCCAGTAGCCAGTCTCACTGCAGCTATGTCTTTTGACCTGCTTTTTGCATGGAAAATCATGTTAGTGACCCTACTATGCACTTTCAGTACTGTCCAGTTATGGTCACCCACAGTATTGATTTGCTACACCATTTCCTGACACACCTGTTCCCAGAAGGCCTTGTTCACCTTACCCATCTCTATGATTCTCCTGCCATGGGTGTTTCAGACCTTCAGCAGAAGCTCAGTATCCTGCCAGGTAAATTTTGCAGTGTGCTGTCATTTTATGGCCCTGTGACTGCATCAATACACCTGAGGGTGCACACTTCAATAATTTTGTTTATACAGGACTGGCTAAGTTGGACAACACCCAACACCTCACTGTCCCCACTGCCTTCAGCAATGCTATGACACATATTGTTATGCTTTCATGGTAACTTAAGCAATGCTCCTACCTCTCATGGATCACACTCCCCTATTCCTCTCCAGTTCCTACAGGAGATCTGTCACTGCCTGCAAACAAATCAGGGATCTCCTCACAAGATGGGCATGCTCGTCCTCCCATGCCAGCGTCTCAAATATCTGTGCCACTAATCAAACCAGAGTCACCTGGGCTCTAGTCAGTCTTTTATCCCTCTACATTATGGTGCTGGCTTACTATAATGATGCTTGTGTTTATTTATTTTTTAATCTGCTTACTGTGCCAGATGTTTTTCTGGTACTGTTTGGATTACATTTTTTATATTTACTGTGTGAGAGAAGGTTAATTTGCTGGCCTTCTGGGTGCTAATCCCACCATACAAAGAATTAGTTTGCTGATTTGCAGACAGCTTTTTACTATATCTGACATATTATTTACTGTAGGTTGTGCACCATTGCACTACATTTGAATGGGGTGCTTTCAGCTATATGACAACACTGCTTTTGTGACTTGCAATACCAAACTGAACCTTAAATCAAGCTGTACAAAATCAGAGAAGTGACTATTTTCTTTTTATTTTTGAACTACTGTACTGCACAGCACAATGTTTGTTTTGTAACTGTCCACCACGCCAAGTATTTTTCTTCTTACAGTTGGGAACATTTTGTTATAAGTTTACCTTATGAGAAAAAGGTGTATTTGCTGGTGTTCTAGATGTCTACTCTCCCCAGGTATAAAAAGAAGTAACTTACTGGTTATAAAATAGCCTTTTACTATAGCTGATATACTGCCGTGTTTTGTGTGCTATTGGGTGCCATTAAGCTGAGCTGCTTTACGCTGCACAACACTGTTGCTGCTGCAACTCTCAGTACTGGACTTGAATTTAAACCAATCCGTGCAGCAGCAGGGAAGTGATTCTTTTCATTTCCATTTTGAACTACCGTGCTGTTGATTGTGCTGATCTTCTTTTTTGTAACCGTTTATTGTGTCAGGTGTTTTCTTTTATAGGTTGGAATTCCCCATTATAAGACTGCTTTGTGAAAGAGGGAGAAATGCTGGTATTCTGGCTGCCTGTCCATACCAGGAATATACAGAAATAGGTTGCTGATTATGGTGATGGCCTTTTTCTGTAATTGGTATATTGGCATGTTTGGTGTGCTAATGCACTCCATTTTGCTATGCTGCTTTCAGCTGCACAACACATTAGGTGCTGTGACTGACAATATCGAATATGATTTTCAACTAATCTCTTCAAGAACAGGGAAGTGACTATTTTCTTTTTTTGTTTTTCCATACTGCCAGTTGTGTTAATCCTTTTGTATCTACTTACTGTAACAGGTGCTTTTCTATCACAGTTTGGAATACTTTGTGAGGAAAGTAAATTTGTTGGTGTCCGTTGAGTCTCTGATAGCTTTTTACTGCAGTTGATATATTGCTGTGATTTGTATGCTGTTGAGTTCTGTTTTGCTGGAGTGCTTTCAGCTTTGCAATGCACAGTCATGAGACAGAGTGCCTCCAGGTAGGGCACAATTCATTCTATAATCACACAAAATTGGTTTTAACTTTGACTGTAGCCCCTGTGGTCCTTATGTTATCCCCCATACACTGCACTGAGAGCCTATGGTTGGTCAGCACTTAACCATAGCAGAGTTTGAGGGCGTCATGCTCAGAACACGGCAGACTCTGCCTCCTGGCTGCAATGACAAATTGCTTACTAAATCAGTCTGCATCTCCTTCCCTTCCTACAGTGCATGAATGCCTTCCTGTTATCAAAACATGGCAACACAGGGTAGTTGCTTGCTGTGCAGGATGAGCCCAGGATAAAACAAATTAATATCTTTATATCCAGATGTATTGGTTTTCTCTCTGTTAGGTACACAGTTAGTTGGTTAAACTCCTACCTTACTTACTTTTTTCTCTCAGACAGAACATAGTTCAGTAATCCTGCTGCTAGGTATGCCCAATGTATAGGTTAGCTCTCTGTTGGGTATATAGTTAACATATTAAAAACTACCTTACTTGTCTACTAAAAACTGCTTTGGTAGTAATCCTTCTACAAGGTACATAGCTAACATTATAAAGACCTACATTACTGGTTCATTTCCATTAGATTATATATAAAAGCATAGAATAAATACAATTGTCTACCTAACTTATTATATACCAGCTCACCTACTGGATACTTGTTTTTGGAACAATAGGACTGCATTCTACACCTACACCAAATGTTAACTCATTAGTGACAGATGCTTTGATGCAGTGCACAAACTGCCTCACGGTTATGGACAGCCACATATTTTTACTCCATACTGAATCTACACATGTAAGGTACAGATACCTACTAAATTTAGAGACTAGGCTATCATCAGTATATAATATCAACACCTACCAGGCTATACATATTCACATTGACCTCATACCAGTATGCCACTCAGCAAGAAATAAATCTTTTTTTGCTGAGGTACTTAAAAAAAACTTGTACTATACCTCAAAGGCTTCCAAGACATAATTCTGATGTACAAATTCCTCAGCAGAGCAGAGACACTGAGTTGCATATATGAAACAATCTGGCACAAACACTGCAAAGAAGGTTCACCAAGCTGCCACACCTGTGCCTTTAAGGCTTCTTGGGCCAGCTAGTGTACATGAAAATGCCCTACTCATAGGTGTCCTCACAGTGAGACATACAGATGTACTACTCACCAGACCAATAAAGGAAAGTGCAATAGTGAGCTACCTCTCAGATGCTAGGATATCACAGCTTACTAGGGTACTCAAGTCCTTCACCTAAGGTGTACAAATGACATTACTATTGCACATATGTGTGTGAATGGCTTGACCCACATATCATAGAATTATATGGAGACATACATTGTTGAGCTCCCTAAGTATACACATGAGGCTGGTAGCCATCTAGATTTGAGCATCATCCTGTCTTCGCTGGGAATTATGCTACAATATAAACAAAAGATTGTTGACTTCAACAATTGACTTATTATTAGTATCATTCCAATGAGGATCCAAGGCATGCCTGCCTGGAAGGAGATGGTCAATAGTCTTACCTGCTTTGGAAGAGATGGCATACAAATCTCTCCTCATAGCATTTAGACAGTATCAGTCTGCACAATTTACTAACCCAGCTAGATCAATTCAGGATAGTAAAAAAGTAACTGATCAGCGTTAAAAGACTCAGGAACAGATTGCCCTCCCTCGCTTTCCTAACTGTAGAAAATATTGACATCTGCATCAACACTGAAACATGGTTCCAAAACAATGATAATATATCCCTCTCTACCAGGATTCAATGTCAATCAGTCATTCAGACCATCTACTAAGGATGTCTATGTTACCAGTTGTGGTGTGCCTTATATCCTTCTGCAAATCCATCACATCTAGACATATGTGGTGATATAATGACCTCAAACTCCTTCACATCTTAGTAACTATCAGCAATATCCTTTACCATACCTTAAACAATGGCAAAAGCCTTTCTACAATATCCACAACCAATGAGGCACACAAAACAAGTTTGAGTTCCTCACCATTAAACCAAACACTACTATTCTTGAAGATTTCAACAAGTCATCTATAATTTGGAAGACTTACTCTTCTTAGAGCTCATCAGTGCAAACTTTCTAGACCACATCATGTATGCCCTAGCTGGTGCTAAAAAATTACTGGACTTGGTCATCACAAATACAGCACCGTTATGCTCTGCACCTAATGTTACATCATTACTGGTCAAATCCTACCACAACTCATTTGTTTTTCACCATCGAACTCGATCTAAAACGTACACAAATCTGACTATCTTAAGGGATTTCTATAAAGCAAACTTACTGCAGCTAGCTGATGACTTGAAGAGGTCAGAAACCCCATTTCCTTCAAGACTGAGTAAGCAACACCACTACATTTGCAAAGAGTATCTAATATCTTTTCAATACCTCCAAAGAGATGTCATCCTTGATCTGACACAAACACAATGCCAAGTTTAAAAACAAACCCTGTGGTAAAAGCCTGATATATACAAGCTGGCATCATCATCACCATCATCCGCTTTTTCCCATTTTTATATGGGGTCAGCATGTCTTATCAAATTCTGCAATCTCTCTCAATTCAGAGATGCTCTCCTACCTTGTTTGACAGTCATGCCTCACTAGCACAGGTTTTCTGTTACACAATCCATTCACCTTTTGTCTGGCTACCCTCACCGGGTCTATATTATAACATCAAAGTCTTACAACTTTGAATGTTATAATATCGAACCCATTAGAGCGAAACACCAGAAAACCAAACAGTCAGAATAGTGAATTTTTTCCCAGGGAAAAAAATTGCTGTTCCGACAAACATACACACAACACAAGCACACCAAAATAAATAATCCACACACATAAACTTCACAAAACCCTACACTAAACCATACATACACCACTAGCTATTCACTTACCTTAACCCAACCCTAACCCTAAGGTCTCTAACTATCGCACACTCACCTTACCTGCTCCCTAACCCTAAAGTCCCTATCGCACACTCACCTTACCCACTCCCTAACCCTAAAGTCCCTATCACACACTCACCTTACCCTCTCCCTAACCCTAAGGTCCCTATCGCACACTCACCTTCGTTCGCACACTTACCTTAACCCGCTCCATAACCTTTGCTCCACAGTCAAGGAAATAGCGAAGCTGCAGAAATGGCCCACCGAATACTTTTCTTAGGAAAGTATTCGGTGTTCTGCAGTTTTGCTATTTCCAGCGTTCTCTGAATAGGGTTCAATATTATAACATTCAAAGTTGTAAGACTTCGATGTTATAATATAGACCCCCCCTCACCAACCATTGAATTCTTCCTGTCTTTCCCAAATCTGCTTTGTCATATCTTTTGCTTTCCTGTACATGTGACAAAACCACATTGACCTTCTCTGAAATTGGGGCCACTTTGGCTTCTGTTCTGATATCCACTTTGTCCGTCCTACAGTGAGCATCTTACTACCTGCTTCAGGCACTTCATCCCTAATACCTCTGGCTTTCTCAGCTGCTCTGTCTTCACTTACTCGTTTCCGTGCCATACACAAGCACTGGTTGCATTACTGTTTTACACACATTACTTTCTAGATACAAAAGCACTGGTCACATCAATATTTTATTCACATTACTTTTTTAACTTTGTTGACATCCTTCTGTCACACACTACCCTTGACACGTTGTCTTCTTTAGTGCCGTATCATCTGCATAAAGTAGTTTTCTGATCTGCCCCATCCAACCTGTTTACTTATGCGGTCCATCACCATTATGAAGAGGTGTGAACTCTGATACATACCCATTGGCAATGGAAATCCCTCTGTGAGTTTGAACTCTGTTCATACTTGTGTCACTGGGTCCTTGTACATAGCTTGCCTAAATTCTAACATTTCCAGGTCTTTGAATCATCACAGGAGCATCCAAATTAACTTTCTTGGGTCCTTGTCTTATGCTTTCTTAAAGTCTAGGAACACTCAGTTGAACTGTTTCCACATCTCCAGCTTCTTCTCCTCTATCTGTCTCACTGCATATATTGGATCAGCTTTACTGCATCTTAATATGAAACAGAACTGCATATCTTCCATTTTATGTTGTACTACTCTGTGCAGTTATTTATAAGTCATCCTCTCCACCATTTTCATACAGAGTGACTGGAGTCTGACATGTCTGTACTGGGTGCATTTCTAAATAGCTCCTTCATTATTGTACACTGGCATTAGAATGCTTATTCTCCATACAATGAGTATATTCATGATACCTTATTGCACCCAACATTTTCTCCCTTACTGCACCCAGCATTTTCTCCCTTATTGCACCCAGCATTTTCATCCTATCTGCTGTGATTTTATCTGAGCCTGGTGCTTTTTCTGTTGTTATTTTCCTTACTGCACAAGTAAACAACCATAAACAAGCAGTAAGCAAAGTATATAGCAAAAGGAAACAGATCATAATCTTTAGGAATAAAATGAAAACTTTTTCCTTCAAAACTGAATTCAAAAAATTAAACAAATAACTAATAAAAAAAAAAAAATCAACTCTACCTAAGCTAACTATGAGAGCAAATTGCCACCTCTGTCAAGGGCATCTTCTTCTTCTTCTTCTTTCAGCTTTTTCCGGTTAGGGGTCACCACAGCGGATCACCTGTCCGCTCATAATTGGCAGTGGAGTTTTACGGTGTCGAGTTGCCAGCCCAGTGTCCAACCTTCCAAAGAAAGCACACACACGCACACACCTAGGGCCAATTTAGAGGGTCCAATCCACCTACAGCATGTCTTTGGGATGTGGGAGGAAACCGGAGCACCTGGAGGAAACCCACGCAACCACAGGGAGGACATGCAGACTCCACACAGAAGGCACACCAGCCAAGGATTGAATCGGAGAACCTCTTCCTGTGAGGTGGCAACGCTAACCGCTGCACCACCGTGGCCGCCCACCTCTGTCAAGGACATCTAAATGTCCTTTATCAACTATGACCGAAACATCAACCTAAATTGATACATAGTAATAAAACTCACTCAGCCCTTAAGAGTATAACCAATATTTTAGCAGATGAGTTTTATTCATACTTCTTCCTGTATCCCTCCCTAGTTCGCCCCTGCATGAGAATTTGTCTGCACCAATCTTCAAAGATCACCTCTGAGCATGTCCTAGAGGCACTGTTTGAGGTAAAAAATGTTAGGTCTGTAGGGCTGACTATGTGCTGGGGTATTAGCTTGCCTGTATGAAGAATTAACTGTGATCCACTCCTGAATCTACTTAGCCTCAGCTGCTGAAGTAGTTTTGTGCCAGAGGCACGGAGGAAAGCTTTGATCATCCTCTTCCACATGGGTGCCTCCTTAACTGATCCTGGCAACTTTAGACTGATATGCCTTACCAACCTGATCTGTAAGATAATAGAATGCATCATTACAGATCTCATGAATAAGGATATCAGCAGCTTGCAATCTGTCAACACAAACTAATTTTGGTTTGTGAAGGGAAAATTCTGCTAACCTAACTTAACCTAGTGATCTTCTTCAAAAATGTAATTGAAAGATCTTATGAGGTCAAATTGAAGGACACAGCATACCTTGACCTGGCTAATGCTTCATAGGTTCATAGGTAGTTACTAGGCTATCTGCCCTAGGGCATTTATAAGCCTAGCCAGAGTGTATTTGGCTTCCACCTCCCTATTACATTAGCCTACTGTGCCTCTGTAAAATAGGTCACAGAAGGTACCCTTTTAAGATTAGTTTACTGTGCCTCTGTCTAGCAGGGACACAGAAGAGATCCCAGGGGTGAATTTGCGATTTCCCATCCACGCGTCCAGATTTCTCTTGAAGAGGGTCAGCGAGGGGCTATGTCTAACATGAATTGGGATTCTATTCCAGAGTGAGGGGAGCCTCTGGGAAATTAATCTGTCCCTCCAGCATGTCCTATTTATTTTTGTGCTGAGGTTTAGGTCCCTGGAGCGTGTAGCTCTAAGGGACTTGGATTTTTGAGGTGGAGCATGTCCATTAATTCTGGGTTTGACATGGCTTTGTACGTTAGGCATAGATCGCCTCTGAGTAGGCGGTAAGCAACTGAGTAGAGCTGGAGTTTCTTTAGTCGAGCTGCATAGGACATCTGTTTGTAGCCCATGATCCTCTTGGTGAGGTACTTTTGGAGTCTCTCCAGTTGCTGCAGGTGTCGGGTAAGGTACATCCCAAAAGGGGCATTGTATTCAATTATGGGCCTGATGAGTGATGAGTAGAGGGGCACAATGACCTCTCTTGATCTAGATGCGAACCCTTTCGTGATAAGGTGGGCTATATAGAAGGTCTTTCTTACCACTTTGGCAACGTGATTATCAAAGGAGAGATTACTATCTACGTTGGTCCCCAAATCTCTAATTACTTCTTCCGTACTTAATGGATTATCACCTATGTGGTAATTTGTGGGCACCTTGTTTTTCCCAAAGGGGATGACTATGCACTTTTTAGCATTTAGCTTGAGGCCGTGGCTCTGGCACCAAGCATCCATCTCTGTGAGACCCTTTTGGAGGATGCTTGTGTTAGCTGGAGATTCGATTATGGCCCCCAGTTTGCAGTCATCTGAGAACTTTGTCAGCCATAATCCCCCCGTGTTAGCCTGAACCTCAGAGAAGTATATACCGAACAAGAGAGGTCCCAGAACTAAGCCCTGTGGGATGCCACTTGTAACTGGTTTGGATTCGGACATGGCACCTGCGATTCTGACCATGTGGGTTCTATCTCTGAGCCAGTTTGCAACCCATCTTGTGATATAGGGGTTGATATTTAAGCTGGTAAGCTTATCTATGATGCCCGAGTGGGGTATTGTGTCGAAGGCTTTTGCGAGGTCCAGGTAGGCTGTGTGGACTACCTTGCCCTCATCTATGGCTTTGGTAACTGTTTCAAAGAAATCAACTAAGTTTAAGAGGCAAGATCTGCCCTTAACAAAGCCAAATTGGGTAGGGTCCAGTGTCTGGAGGCTCCCAATGACTTTGTTTATGAGTTCCATGATAATACGCTCCATAGCTTTACAAACCAGACTAGTCAGGCTTATGGGGCGATAGTTTACGGGTTCCATTGTGGCACCACCTTTGCGGAGTGGGACCACTGTAGCTGTACGCCATTCTTTGGGTACATATCCTGTAGTAAGGCTAAGTTTGAACAGTGACTTAATGTGAGGGTTCAGTCCTTCTTGGAGCTCATGTAAGACACGGCCTGGGACACCGTCCGGTCCCATAGATTTATTTATTTATTTATTTATTTAACATTTGTTGACCGGGATAGTCCGACTAGGTTCAACAGAGCCTGTTTTCAGCAGAGGCCCGGGGAGAAATGCTCCAGATGCTGTGTTTTTTGCTTTGGAGGGGGCAGCTTTCACCTGTGCATCTGTGATGTCAGGGAGGTTACATTCAGTTGGGATAGGCATTTGCTCCTTTGGGGGGGAAGGGGGGGAGAAGTTTGCGCTGAATCTGTCTGCCAGGATGTTGGCTATGTCTGTAGGTTCGGTATATTTTGTACCATTATGCAACAATTCAGAGCATATCTGGGAGTTTCCGCCCATGTTCCTGACATAACTAAAGAAGGCCTTGTGATTATCTTTAGTGTCTAGGGCAATTTTTCTTTCGAAACTGGCCTTTGATGATTTTATGAGGGATCGAAGTTTCTTGCTAATACTGATCAGAGATGCCTTCCCTTTTTGGGATTTTGCTCTGTCATATAGTAGCTTCCTCCTTCTGTTGTATAGCTTATTTATGGCCGGGGTCCTGTTTTTGGAGGAGTGAGTCTTGGTTTTATTTGGGATAGCACGATCCATGCATTCCTGCAGGTGCTCATAGAATGCATTTGTAAAGGATTCTGCAGATTGGGTTGTATTATCCTCTGGCCCAGGGGCTTTGAAGGATTCCACCTCAGTCTTGAGAAGTGCAAAGTTGGCTTTTGAGAAATTCTTTACAGTGATTTCCTTGGCTGGGGGTGGGGACGGGATATGGATGTCCAGGGAAATTTGTTTATGGTCTGATCTTACCAATGAGGGGTTTACCTCTGGTGTGGAACATAGAGTCCCCATGTTGGTGATGACCAGGTCCAATATGTTGTTCCCTCTTGTGGGAGTGGTGACCAGTTGTTCCATTGCTTTAGAGTTTATAAATTCAAGGAACCGTTGGGCGAGGGTGTTTGGGCTTGAGTAGTTTTCCCAGTCAATGTTTGGGTAGTTGAAGTCACCCAATAACATAGTGTTTGGAGAGACCTTCATATTCTCCAGTGTTCTCAGGAATGCCAAGTGGGGTTCCTGTAATAGGGAGGGTGTTCTGTAGCAGGATACAAACTGAAAGGCAGTTTTGCCCACTGTTAGTTGCACATGGATGGTTTCCGATGCTTCGTGCAGTGCCACTAACCTGGAGGTGTAGGTATCTTTGATGAGTATAGATACTCCCCCTCCTTTTGTGCTTCGGTCCGAGTTTTGGGGCCGAAACACATGGTATAAGTTATAACCTGGTAGTGCTGGGGTGCTCTCATGAGCCTTGAACCAGGTTTCTGTTACTGCACAGACTTCGATTTTCTCCATACTGAGGAGAGCCTCGAGTGCGTGCATCTTGAGGTTTAGACGTCTGGCATTGAGTAGCATTACCTTTAGTTTTTTTATCCTTGGGTTGTCTATGGAGGTGGGTTTGTCCTTTGAGCCTTGCCTAAAAAAGGCACTATGGGGGTGGCAAGAGCCTTGGCCAGTATACGAAAGCCTAAGGGTGACAGGTGCAAGCCGTCCCTAGCGAAGCAACGTGGCTTGTCGAGCATGTCATCCCAGGCTGACAGACACGGGATCCCCTTTGAATGACACCAATACTTTAGCCAGTTGTTGAAACTGATCATTTTGTCTTTATACTGTGGCATCATTCTTGGTGAGGGCAAGATGCTACTCAAGGTCAGGGTCATACCAGCCTGAGCTACATGGTCAGAGAGCTCCTCTATGTCTCTTTTCATGTAGTCTAGGGAGGTACGTCTCAGGTCATTCACACCAGCATGGACAATGACGGAGTCATACTTGTACTTGCTTTGGAGTGACCTGAGTGCTTGCGTTATGTGGCGGATCCTGGCACCCGACAGGCAGCTTACAGTGACCTTATCCTTGTTCAGTCTGGAGAGCGGGACGTCAGTGTGCCGGACAATAGAGTCCCTTATAACAAGTGTATTTGGTGTTTTGTTTGGCGTTAAGGGCTGTGACTGTGAGGCACACTGATTTTGTGAGATATGTGATTCATGGGTATTGTTGAGGGGTGGCTGTTGCTTGGATATCTGCTTAGGAGGTCTTTGCTGTTTAGGCAGATTTTTATTTAGAGCCTCCGAGTATGTTTTTGTGTATTTATGTGTTGGATATGCAGATGCAATAGGTCTGTGTGAGACTGGATTTGTGGTGTGGGTGGTTACCTTTTCCTCCTGACTGACTGTGCCAGTCTTGGGTTGAGAGAGCTCTGCCTCCAGTTTGGCTGTGTAACTGCATCTCTCACATGTATTAGAGTTTGTTGGAAGGAGGAGAGGGTTGTCTGTGTACATAAGGCAATTGTAACATTGCCTCAAAATTCCCAGACTCACCAGCTGGACTGGAGAATAACCTTGAAACTGACCCTTGGACATACCAGATTAGTATAGGGAACTGTTTTTTTACTGATCAGATTAAGGAAGGGAACTGATTTTTCACTTGAACAGGAAGGACCAATCGGGAGCCTAATACTTATGAGAAGTCAAGGAGGATGTAGTGCTTTAGTTAGTTAGTGTTTCCTTATAAGAGCTGAGCAAGTGCAGGGCTTTAGAAAGAGAATAGAGTGATTACTTTGAGAGTTTGAACAGTTCTAAGGGAAAAAGTGAAGAGCAGACTTTGTGGAGCCTGGAATAGTTTAAACCTGTTTAGGCGGCGCTGCCCGACGCTGCTCAGTGCACAAAACCACGCAAAAAGAGAGTTGTAGGGTTTTAAGAGAGAGAGATCAAGGAGTTTAGAATTGACCCAAAATGGCCAATAAAAGTACAGCTTCTAGGTAGTAACCACTCCTCCAGGGATAGGCAGCCTGTTCAGTGTTAACCACTCCCACTGGTGAACACAGAGACTTCCCTTTAGCCCAAGCAAGCACTGGCCTTCTAGAAACTTCCAAACAGTTCAGAACAGCAAATCTGTAACTGAACTTTCT